>NC_067405.1:44151787-44455120 GCF_009764475.1 Pristis pectinata
TCTGCTGACTTCAAAGCTTTACGAGCTTAAATCAGCAGTACCAAGGAATTGATTGTGGACTTCAGGAAGGGGAAGTCGGGAGAACACACACCAGTCTTCATTGAGGAGTCAGTGATGAAAAGGGTGAGCAGCTTCAAGTTCCTGGGCGTCAACATCTCAGAGGATCTAGGCTGGGCCCAACACATTGATGCAATCACAAAGGCAGTACACCAGCAGCTCTGCTTTGATAGGATTTTGAGGAGATTTGGTATGTCACTGAAGACTCTTGCAAATTTCTACAGATGTATGGTGGAGAGCATTCTGACTGGTTGCATCACTGCCTGGTATGGACTCTCCAATGCACAGGATCGAGAGAGGCTGCAGAGGGTTGTACACTCAGCCAGCTCCATCACGGGCATAACCCTCCCCACCATCAAGGACATCCATGAGGCGGTGCCTCAAGAAACCAGCATCCATCATTAAGGACCTTCACCACCCAGGACATGCCCCCTTCATGTTACTACCATTGGGGAGGAGGTATAGGAGCCTGAAGACCCACATTCAGCATTTCAAAAGTAGCTTCTTTCTCTCCGCCATCAGATTTATGAACTGTCCATGAACGCTACCTCATTGTTCCTCTTTAGTACTATTTATTTTTGTAACTGATAGTAATTTTTGTTTTGCACTGCACTGGTGCCACAAAACAACAAATTTCATGACATATGCCAGTGATAATAAACCTGATTCTTAATCTGGGATAATGGAAAGGCTTGCTTCAAAATATGATTGGTAAATGCTGTTAATGAACATCATAGGGCAAAGTGCATCTGTGAGGAGGACCATCAATCCATAACACAACTAGTAATTCTGATTAGGACACTTTCTGATTCAGCAGAATTCTGACCATAAGCCTCATTCAGCAACGAATTTCTTTTCCAGGAAAAGAGTTCCAATTCTATTGGAGAAGCAGTCCACAGGTATTGAGTGTTTGGGGACACATGTATGCTGTTTCCCACAATCATGAATGGCAAAGCAAATCATGACAACTCACTTGAAAACACAGAGCATCTGTACATTAAATAATCAAAGTTGTGTAGGGAATCTTAGGAATTCTCTCCAAGAGGGCTGTGGAAACCAGTCTTACATTCTTTACAAGACAAAGACTGATAGACTTTTAGACATCAATGGAATAAAGGGATATGGTTTTAGGACGAGAAGTAGCCCTGAGGTAAATGATCTGCCCCTGATCTTATTGAATACCAGAGTAGGCACAAAGGGGCTAATCCCACTTCAATTTCTCATCTATTTTATGTCTGGATACCTGCTCTTCCTTTTTTCAATAATAGTTTTCAGTTTTGCAGTTTTCCAATCCATGGGACCCCTTCCACAACTGAGTAAACCAATGCACCACTATCTCTGCAGCCACCTTTTCTGGAATCCCAAGGTGCATGGTGTCAGGTCCTGCAATTTGTCAACCCTTAGTCTATTTGCCTAGTACTTTATCCTCCATTAATATTAATTGCTTGAAGTTCCTCACTCTATTATTTTTGATTACTTTTAGCATTTTCAATTGTGAGAAAGATACAAAATGTTTCTCTAATGTTTCTGCCACTTCCTTATCCCTCAGCTGCTAAGGGACTTTTATTTACTTTTGAAACTCTTCTTTACATACTTGTAGCAATACTTGCTATCTGTTGGTTTGCAAGTTTGAACTCATTTTCTATTTTCTCCCTCTTTGGTTTGTTTTAAGCATCATCTCTTGCTAGCTTAAACTTCTCTCAATCCTAGGGCCTTCTACTGTTCTTTGTAAAATTGAGCCTTTTCTTTCAATCTTAACTTCTTTGGTTAGCAGTGGATGGATCACTTTTCCCAAACTCTAATTCCCAAAGGAATGTTTATTTATTGAGAATTAAAATACTTTTTCAAATGTTTGCTACCATACCTCCCAATCTTATTTTCCAAACTACCTTAGCCAACTTGCCCCTTAAAGTATTTAAGTGTATGATTCTAGTTTTGCTGAATGTAAAATCTTCCCCAGAGGACCCTATACTGAGATTACCAACTAAATCAGTCTTGCTGCAAATTACCAAATCTAAAGTAGTCTTTTCCCTGTCCAAGACATACTGTTCTAGGAAATCATTTTGAACACATTCCAAAAGTTACTCTCCAAGGTTACCTCAGCCAATGCAATTTGCCCAGTATGATGATTAAACCCCTCCTCGATTATTGCATTACCCTTCATAAAAGACAGCTTCATTTCTCAATTGATACTCTGTTCAACAGTAAAACAACATTTAGGGAACCTAGAGAACATTGTCACCAGTGTTTTCTGTTCCTTTCCATTCCTTACCTCCAACCAAATGGATTCCACTTCCTGATGTCCTTAGTTAACACCTTTTCTCACTACACTCCTAATGTCATCCTTATTAGAGGTTACATTCCTGCCACTCAAGCCAGCCGTTCCATTTTACCTTGCTTTCCAAAATGTTGAATACCCTGGTGTTCAATTACCTGCCTTTGTAACCTTGCAACTATGTGCTTTAATTAGCAGTCAGATCAAAATGAGTTACCTTACTTTGTGCTTCTAATTCATTTAACTTCTTTGATTATTTTGTGAATTCAGATAAAGACTGCAATTTTGACCATTTTTAGCTGCTTTGACCGTATTTGCCACTGCACTAATTATGCTTTTGAAAGTTCTGAAACAAACACATGGGAAAGAGAATATGCTTTGTCCCTTTCCATTACATTTCTGCTCTCAATTCGTGCACTTACCTCATCCTCTCTTTATAAATTTCTAATCTTCACCTCATCTGAACCCTGCAACCTGCCTTACCTGCCCAGCACCCAACCCTCATCCACAATTTGACAGCTTATCTTCTATCCTGGTTTTTTGATTTGGCAGGACACTAGTACCAGTTCAATTCAAGTAAATCCATCTCAATATGCTCTTTCCTTCTCTAATACTAATGGTTAAATCAAAAATCCTTGTTCCCAAATAGACCTAAGCCACATATTTGGGTGGGCAACACAGCCTTTGGGATTTGAATTCTGACTGCACAGAACAATTCTATCCCGTCTAATCCTTTTCACACCACCCTCCCTCCCCACCCTCCGCAGATCCTCAGAGCCACCCATGCAGAAGCATCCTACAAACTGATCACCAAATCTCGGGTTTGGTTTCTCCAACGTAAAGGAGAGCATATTGGAAATTGAAAGTGAAAGTGAATTACTGCTTCAGCAGGAGGAACTGTTTGGCTTCCTGGATAGTGGAATAGGAAGACGTGAAAAAAAAACATCTCCTGAAGTTGCATGGGAAAGTGTATCAAGAAGGGGAGTAGTTGGTGGACATGGAAAAGTGAACCAGGGAATTGCAAAGGGAATGAACCCTAGGAATGCCAAAAGAGGAGTGGAGTGGGTGTCTGGTGTTGGAATCCCTTTCAAGATGATAGAAGTTATGATGGGCAATCATTAAATGTGGAGGCTGCTGAGTTAGAAGGTGAAGACGAGGAGAGCCTTGTCAATCACGACAGTGGAAAAACTTCAGTGACCTGAAATGTTGATTCCATTTCTCTCTGCCTGAACTACTGAGTGCTTCTGACATCTTTGTTTTGGATTTCCAACATTTGAATTTTGTTTATCATTCAGTTCCACAACAACTGCCTGACTTACAGTTTCATCCTTCTATCCACAACACTGCTTAAATCCAAGCTATCGGTCAACTCAAGAGGTGCAAATTATACTACTGAATCAGTCTGTCCATACAACTCTCTCCTTCCCCAATGCAGCAGGATACCTGCAGTTCAGAATCTCGTTCTGCGGAGACACAAACCATTGTTCCTCTTCAGATTTCCCATGTTCACCAAGTCCCAGATATTTACATTCTGATCAAGCTGCACTCCATGCGACCAATCTTAAATGAGTCCAAATGTTAAATCTGCTGCTTAACATTATACCCAATGTCCCCTTAAATTTGGTCTCCCTCAATGGCTATCTTGTACTTTCTAACCTCAACACTGGCAGTTGTGCTGGGAGCCTATCCTGCACGCAATACAACTCCCAAAATGGGAAAATGAATCAGAAGTGGGCCACAGGCAGAAAAATTGCCACAACCCTCTTTCGGTAAGGAAAAAGTTCCAACTGGTTCATGGCCATATTGCAAAATACAGCCCTGCTGCTGTTACGTTGAATAAACCTCCATAAGATGTGTCACTTCAAGGAAATTCATTGTTGAGATGCTTCTTTTTAACAATTTGTATTACGCGCGATTATAATAATTGTTTTTGCAAGTCCTAACCGAATGCAGAGTATAGAGGAAAAAAATTTAGCATTACATATTCACATTTTTTACAATGGAAGACAATGCAATGGACAGTTTTCTTATACCTCTACAAATACATCTAATCCGGCACCACCACATTGTCCAGATTCCAATGCTCGAAGCAATGCTTCCTCATCAATAATACCTCCTCGAGCACAGTTAATAACCTTCACTCCTTTTTTACATTTGGCAAAGGTTTCATCATTCAACAATCCTAAATGTAAATGAAACATACAAGATAATCAGGTAACTTTGTTAAGAGCTGGAGAATGCAATGAAACTGAAGTCAAATCTTACATCTTTCCGATTCACCGAGTAAATTTCAAAATACTGCTGGAAGTCCTCCTTAGGCCCAGCAAGCTTACCTAGTAAGCAGCTGAAATATACACAATAATAAATTGCATTTTTATAAAAATATGTACCCAAAGCCTTTAACAGTGTAGAATGTCCCGAGGTCTTTCATACAAGTATAAAAGTTGCCATGAGTTACACAAGGAGGTATTAGAGGAGATAACCAAAAACTTGATCAAAAATCAACAGGCCAAAATCCTCCAGATTGAAGGTGAATAAACTGATATCGACCATAGCAGCAGTAGGGGCAATTCTATCTTCTTGCTTCTAGCTCACTGCAGCCTAATATCCTGCTGAATTCATTACTGTGGCTTCCTTTTGAATAACCTACCAGAAGCAAGCTTTCAAGGGATGCCTGTGTACACCCCAACAAGGTGTACATTTTTTTCTGAAAGTATTACAATTACACAAAAAATTTAGATACTACCAAAATACATCACAAAATGATTCAAAAAATATACTGAATTCATTAAAATGAGAATTTACAACAACATCCAAGAACAAAACCAATATTCAGGTATTAATAAAAACCTTACAGCATTTTTTATATATATATGTAGTTATCCATTCCCTTCGGAAAACAAAATAGCAAAATTAGCGTAACCCCAGATCTTTAGTCAAATTGACCAAAATGGATGGGATGGACTGGAGAACTGTAGCAGACCAAGGTAAGCTCCAAATCTTATTCTTTCAAATGCTGTTTTCAGTTTCATGGTTAAGTTAGGAACTAGTTAAATGTTCACCCACGTAACTGATAATTCTACTAGTGATAATGTTGATTCCTCGTCCCTGAAAATTCTTTTCCTTTGCCAAGGTTCAAGTGCAATTATCTTTAATGAGAAATGAGTAGCTATTTTTGGCCATACTTGCAATAGTCGTGTTCTTAACAGACAAAGTATATTCAAGGTCAATACAATGAGTAGAAATGTCTATTTCCTCAGGCAATCCAACATACTAAGCATTTTAAATGGGGATTATTTATTTCAAATGTTATTCAATTTTTTTTCCAAACGAAAACTTAACTGAATGAATGTATAACTTTGATGGAAGGAAAGAGAGCAAAGCATTTAAGTATAAATGGAAAACCATGTTAGGTTTGTTCATAATTATTCAATTAATTAAACAGCAGCAAAACCCTTTCAGATAAGAGTTGGCACCAGAAGCACATTTGGAAGACTTTAATAGATACAACATGTAATCTCAGAACTATTTAGAAAGCCCTATATTTTACAATTGACAGAGAAATAAGCCTATTGCTGGAATTTTATTTCCTACATTCTTCAACTTCATTTGAATTGCATCCATCATGACAAGCTACCTTCAAATTTCCTGCAGCAAACATGCATTTTGATCTCCTCCAATGACACTCTGCTAGCCAATGAAAACTTTCACAGTTCCTGGGACTCAAAGAAATTTAAATTCTAATATAGATGCACCTTCCTTAACATTCCTGATGATAACTTGGGGGTGGATGGAAGCAGGCCATGCCCCTGTTGCCCCAATTGCCCCTTGCACACCCCTCTGTCCAGTTATTCAAAAACATTTTCTTCCACTGAATTGCAAGTTCAACTATCAGTAGCCACCTCCTACTGGTGATGTTCTTAAACTCATCAGATGTCCCTAGGGATGTCTACCCCACCTTCATTCTTAAATATTTTCTAAATCTCTTCCCTTCTCCATTAACTTCCACTTACCCTGGTGCTACACTAAGTCCTGTTCTCCCAACACTTTAGTCCATGACAGAACAGCATTTCATTCTGCATGCAACTGTTTTAAAATTATTATTCTTGCATTGAGATAATTTGCTTTCCTCTTTGGCCTCTTGTGGACTTCTAACACCACTTTTATATTCATCTTTTTCTTCCTTTACCCAACTCTAATCACCTTCAATCTGTCAACTCTCTCTCTCACACACACACTTCCAAGATTTTCCCGAAAACATACCTATTACCAAATTCCTGGAAACAGAAGACTTAAACACTGATTCTCAATGTTTCAAGAAACCATGGTCTCAGAAGATGTTTGGATAAGTCATACATCAGTGAAAACACTGCTCTTTTACAGACACACTCCTATTAGCTTATTTGACTCCATAACAAATTTTCTTTCAGTTTCTTAAATGCTTTGAGATATACCAGCAAACCTTGCTTGTTGGCTGTGACTTTACTATTTCCTATTTTCACAATTATAAATGCTAATGTGGTTGGTAATCCGACACACTAACTTTTTTTTTCCTGAAGTGCAAGTGCACAATCATATCTCCATATATTTGGTGTTTATTCAAGATCAATTACAAAGATTTATCATATAACATCTACTAATTGCTCAAAACTGTGCAACTAAAACCTCCTGCAGTCTCTCCTTCCCTACAAATATGAAACTTCTAAAATCCCACTTTTCTTTTTCTCTAACTGCTATTTCCTGAAATCTTTATTCTTCGTACAATCAGATAGTGTTCTTAACCTTGACCTGCTCAAAAAGTTTGTCTCAATTTGCTGCAAGTAGGGGTGATCAAGCAGAAAAGTACTAATTATATGCATCTTGCTGGTCAACAAGAGTTAACATTTTGGTAGCTGTGTCTTGGCCAGAACCTTACCCATCTCCCTTCCACCTTGGTACGTCTTACCAACTTACTGTGCATTTCCAGAATACCCCAGTCTGATTTTAATTTCCAATACTTTTCAGTTTTTTTTTTCCCATTTAGGATTATGCTTTCTGCTTGAAGGACAGTAACATAAACAGAGTCCTTCATGTCAGAAGCTCGCTGCATTAAAACAAATCCAGAGATCCTACTAGTTGTACTGGTGCTAATTGAGTGACTAACGTGCTAAGTTTCCATTAGGGTAAGTAGTTCCTTAAGTATCACAAAATGACCCTTTTAAAACAATGAGATACCAGTATTTACCTTCAGTAGATGGCATTAAAGGTGTATGGACAGTGATAAAGTCAGACCGTGGCCAAAGATGTTCCAGAGACACGAATTCTACTCCAAATGTAGTTGCCACCTCAGCAGGAATTATTGGATCATAGCCTATGGTCTGAAACAATAATAATACTTTCAAAATGCAATGTGCTTAACTTTTAGGAAATTCTTCAACTTCTCTTAGCTCCAAAATCTACAGGAAAAATCTACATAAAATAATGGAAGATCTATCAGTTAAACTGAACAACTAGAATACAACTATTTGTATTTACATACTACCTTTAATGGAATAAAAATTTTTAGGTATGCTTCACAGAGATGAAAATGACCAAGCACTGACGCAAGGTTCAGGAAAGTGACCAAAGCCAAGATCAAACAGGGTGGCTTTGGAAAGAGAGGAGATCTGAGAGTTTAGGGAAAGGAATCCGAAGTGTTTGGCTGATGTAGCTGAAGGGAGAATATAAAGGATGAGCAGGACAATGAAAGTCAAAAACAGAAGGAAATCTTACTCAAGGATGGAAACATCAGACCAACAATTATAGTTATAAGATGAGAAGGGCAAGTATGTAAATAGTTGGTCACATGCAGGGGCTGAAATCCTTAAGCTAAAGTTAGAGTGATGCAGAGGAGTGGGAAGGAGGTATGGGAAATAACTGGGCAGTCTCAATCTTTGAGTCAAAGAAAAATGTGTTTATGTTGCTATGTATTCATGAATCAGTTTCCCAATTACTCCAATTGTGAAACTTGCAATGCGACTCAGAATAAATTAAACTTGGAACAAACTGTTAAATTACCAATGCTCTGTGATTAACAAGTAGCTTTGGAAGCAATTCTGGTTTACCGAAACACAAAGAAAGCTCTGTTTTCAACAGCCTGCTAATCTTCTACTGACACAGGAATTCAAGCACACTGGATTATGGAAATGCAGATATTAACTTGGCACTGCTCAATAAACTAGCATTTAAAACATACAGAAAAATGGACTACATTTATACCTTTCATCTTCTCAGCACACTTCAGAATGCTTTACAGCCATTAAACTATCTTTAATGTGTAGTCGCTGCTGTAACATAACAGACACTTTAGAAACAACAGTTTCCCAGAAGCAGCAATATGATAATGACCAACAAATACTAGCCAGGACACAAGATGTTCATCCAAAATAGCACCAGCTGAGCCTTGGCTGACACAATCCATCCATCTACATGTAGCTCTCTTCCCTTCCATTTCACACAGCTCACTCCCCAATCCTGCCACTTCACAATTTACATAGTTGTGGTACAACTAGAACATCAGTTTCATTTTTTAGTTCAATGACTAAGTACATAAAAGGCACAGGCTGTAGGCATAACATACCTAATTATACATCAATATTTTGGAAAGTTTTAACCATAACCAACTATTACAGGATATTTGTTTTATATCATCTAGTCCAACATTTTAGTCGCACTACAAATTAAAAACATTAGTCTGCTTGTTTTCATATTTCAATAGTTGCATTGTTCACAAATTGCTGTGCAAAATGATTTATCAGTGGTATCACCAGGAATTGTGTTACTATCTCCTGGGGTAATAATGCCATTTTATACATCAAACTATACAAAAATTCCAGCTGCAATTTAAAAGAGTGATTAAATCAGACTTCTAAAAACTCCCTTTGTATAAAATCCAAACATTGAAAAATACTAATATTATTCAGTTAGAAATGTAGCACCCACAAAACCTTAGTATATTTAAAACATAGGAAAAGATTAGTCCATTTGGCATATGGTATGTTTGCCTTTACTCATCAAGCATAGAATAAAACAACAGAAACAGACAGGAGGTCCTATTGGAACTGTATAAAACACGAGTTCAGCTGCAGCTGAATACAACGTACCGTTCTGGCCGTGACACGACACAAAGGATGTGATAGCGTGAGGGTGCAGAGGTTTATAAGGGTACATTGAGTCAGACAGCATGGGAACAGGTCCCTGAGCCCACCGAGCTCATGCCAACTGTCTCTCACCCATTTACACTAATCTTACCTTAATTCCATTTTTTAAAAATTCTCCTCACATTCTCATCAACTACCCCCAGTTTCTTCCACTCACCTACACACTAGGGGCAATGTAGAGCGGCCAATTAACCTCCCAATCCATACGTCTTTGGGACATGGGAGAAAAATTAAATCACCCAGAAGAAACTCACACAGTCACTAGGAACTAAGTAATGTTTTTCTGAAGGCTTCGCCAGCCCAACTCCACATAGACTAATTGGACTAGAGGAGACTTGAGAAAAAAAATTATTTTACTCAAGCAGTGGAAAGGGTCTGTAACTCGCTGCCTGAAAGGGAGAAAGCCAGAAACCCTCCCCATATTTACAAAGTCCTGGATGAGGACCTGTACAGCCATAAACTAACCCAGAGGTGGGAAGTGAGATTAACTAAATGTCTATTTTTGGCTAGCAAGGACACAAAGGGTGTAATGGCCACCTTCTGTGCTGTGTATGCTTATGATTCCAGCTCATGGCATTCTTACACAACTTTAATGTGTACCTCATTTCACAGCATAAATTTGCACTTCACATCCTTTCAGAAGTACTGAATTGTAAACAAGACTTTGAAAATATCTGGTCGAAAAGTTCTTCTGCTCAGACATGGGAGGGCTAAAACAGTGAAGTGTGGCAAGCTAACATTGCTTTCCAAAAAATGTTGATATGTTTATGAACTCCTCATGAAATCCCCATTCCAAAATCTTTTTCAGGTTCAGTTGTGAAAAGGCATGGTTCAAGAGTGTCAGCACACGCTACTCAAATCATTCCTTGACAATGTTGCCAAGCTGCCAGCGCTTAGCCATGCAGCTATAACCTCAGGATCCAACCTTGAGCACCCGCTGTGTGAAAAATGGGTGTGGCTGACCTATGAAAGAGGAGGAAACATCTCCAAAATTCACAAAGAACCTCAGAGAGGCTGGTGGAATAGATGAGGAGTGATGTACTGTGCCCAGGACTCTCACAGAGATGTACTGTGTCCAGGCTCTACTGTGACTGAGACTCTCCAGTGATGCAGGAGACTTCTTTAGAGAGCTCAAGTAAGAGTGAAACTTGGGAAAGTCTGCAATGCTAACAAATCCTCATGTCTGGTTTGCCTCACCTTCTGGACAGAAAGGTAAGTTAAACTAGGAAAAGATTAAATCTTCCCTCAAGGGTGGAGCCTGAGAAATTGCTTTAATGTAACTGCAAGCAAAGTGTGATGAGACGTAAATCAGTGGCAGTGGCCTGTAATGATTTAGTGGCTGGGAAGATGAGAGGAAAGGCAATATTGAGTTTCACCAGGAGAGAAGTTGGGCATGTGTGTGACCCTGTACTTGAAATCATACAAGGTCACAAATCTCAGTGGGGACTATTATTAAAGCATTATTGTAGACATTACATAGAAATTGCTCTCCAGAGAAGTGTAGAAAATAGCATGGGTCCATGTGACCCATGGGTGGGCAAGTTCTTGGGTGATGAACCCATCCATGTCTTCCCCACATGGTCCTCCCAGCTAGGTGTGGTGTCTCGTAAGCATATTCTCTAATTCCATGACATTCAAGAAGAGCAAAGGTAGATCCAGACAACCACCCCCTGGATATCAGTTCTGAGGACAGAAATGCAGTTGAAAGTGCAATAAAGGCTCAGTATTAAGTGCAAGGTATCTGCAGAGTAACCAGTGGGGCTGCAGAATGGTGTGGAGAAAATGTAGATTGATTGCAATTTAAATACAATAAAACTCCAATAATCCAGCATTCAATTCTTTGGAAATCCTGACAGTTGCACATCTGGCTCATATATTTGTCCAGAATATAAGCGGGGGTCTAAAAATGCAATTTGGGGGTGGGGGTGGGGGTGGGGGGGGGCGGGGGTGCAGCCAGAGCACAGCTGAGGCCAGGGTCTTAACTGTGGGCCAGGTGCATGGTTGGAGCTGGGTTGGGGTCCAGAACACCAGGGGTCAGGAATGTTGGTAGGCTTGGAGTCGTAGCTGGGATCTGGAGCACTTACACATTCACCACTCCCTTTAAGCTCACTGGAAAATATATTATATTACTGTATAATATGTAAAAAGAAAATGAGATAAAAATGTTTGGGTGTTAAAAAGAGGAACATCCAATAGTCTGGAAAATCTGTTTGTTCAGTATTACCAAAGGTCCAAGGGTGCCAGATTATCATAGCTTGGCTTTGGAGGGGTTGGGGGGAGCAGGGGGAGGCGAAGAACAACATTAGCACAAGCTGATTGTTCTATGAATAAACAGACTGCTTTTTCTGACCAGTGAGAAAATTTCAACAGAAGGAAAGAAAAGTTTTATACTGCATCTGATGCTGCTGGGGCAAATTTCATGCCAAAACCTAGTTTCCAGTAGCACAAACAAACCCCTAACAGAAGTGCCAAAAGTTCTGAAGAGAGTGCAATTCAGCTCAGTTCATGTTATACTTATTTACAACTTCCAAGCACAATTTCTTTCAACACTGTGGGAATAGAGAAAGGAACTTAGAAATTCAAAAGGAAAACATGTACAATGAAGATATCAAAACTGCTTTTTAGTGAAAGGGAATTTAAGCAAAATTGGCTTGAATACTTTAGTCTTCCTAAATAGATTATACAACATCCTGCTATTTTAACTTTACAAGGGTATTTTTATCCTTGAATCCAGCAAAGAATAATGATTTAATTCTCAATGAAGCATGAAGTCCTCCTCTATGCACAATTATTAATGGGGGTTTTGGGGAGGGGAGAGGCATGTGGACAGAAGAAGAGTGCTTGTCAATCTCACAGAAACCAACTCAGATGACATTAATTTTCTGTTAAGGAGGTATGTAAAATCAAAATCTTAAGCACATCCTGAATCAAGACACAATGTTGCAGTTTGCTTCTTGATTGCTTGCATTTAAAAAAAAATACCATTTCAAATATTACTTCCTTATTGCATTGTTTCACTCTGGATTAAGACAGTGATATCAGATCTCAATGCCTTGAATACACTATGGTCTATTATAATCTGTGATTCCAAAAATATGTGTACTGCAAATGAAATAACTTGTTCTCTAACAGCTGGCAGTCTCCTGCAAAATTCTACATATGCCGAATGTTTGATTCATTGATTATTTCTCTTAAAACCTTTTATAAAGACCAGCCTTTGAGCTGCCTTAGGTCACTCCCGCGTTTTTGGTCTGGGTTTCACTATTCCTGATATCACTAAGGCATTTTAATATAAGCTACATAAACACAAATGTGTGTCAAAGCTTGTTGTCCTGTTTTTAAGTACAAACTAGTATTGTACAGACGTTCTGTTAACCCCACCTCATCCCAGTGGTCAGTTATCCACTGGACTATTACAAGGGTCCACAGATTTCATATCCTTCACTTATTCATTTTCTGTAGTTTTGTCTCTGAAGAAAGATATTTATTTGGTGAAATATTACAGTTTATTCTCAATAGAAGTGTTGTTAATAAGTTAGGATTCTTTATTTTTTTTAAATGGCTAAACTCTGATGTCCCACCATACGGTGGCATTACCTTCATTCCAAAGGACTGCATCCTTGTTGCTACTTCCTTGCCAATTCTTCCCAGTCCTACAATTCCAAGTATTTTCCCATATAGCTCCATGCCCATGAACTATGAAGAAATTAAGATCAAGATAATTTGGTCGTGTCACAAACTTCAAAGCAAACTTTAAAGCAAGAGAAATATGACAAATACATCTTCTGTTCACATATGGGCCTTCCAATGACTTTTCATTATCAAAACTATCCTGCATAAACTTCTTGCCAGTGGAGACTAAAGCACTGTCAACATTTTATTTCCTAACAATATAAACACTAAAAGTCAGAACTCACCATGAGACAATTAAGACAGTGTTTTAGCCAAAAGCTTATTAGCAAAGTTTCCAAATTCCAAATATCAATTTCCCCTTACAATTTCAGCCACATGTTTGTGCATTTCAACCATTCATACCTCTACCTCACCTTTTTTCTGTCCCAGTTTCCAGCTCTCATGGAAGCAGCTCCTTGAGGAATTTTCCTACAATGGCAAAATTAATTTTCATTTTAATTTATCGCAGCTGAAAAAGCAAAGAAAATAGCTGTAAATATTTGCTAATGTTAAACAACTGTCTGCAGTAAAGTGGCAGCAAAAGACAATAGAAAAGGAGACAAAGTACTGGAAACACTCAGCAGGTTAGGCAGCATTCTGTGGAAAGGAGTTCTAAGGGATAGGATTTATGAACACCTAGAGAATCATGGACTGATTAGGGACAGCCAGCATGGCTTTGTGAAGGGAAGATCTTGCCTCACAAGCCTGATAGAGTTCTTTGAGGAGGTGACCAGGAAGATTGATGAGGGCAGTGTGGTGGATGTGGTTTACATGGATTTTAGTAAGGCATTTGATAAGGTTCCTCATGGTAGGCTTCTTCAGAAGGTCAGAGGCCAAGGGATCCAAGGAAGCTTGGCTGTGTGGATTAGGAATTGGCTTGCATGTAGAAAGCAGAGGGTTGTGGTGGAAGGAGTGCCCTCGGATTGGAAGGCAGTGACTAGTGGTGTCCCGCAGGGATCGGTTCTGGGACCTCTACTTTTTGTGATATTTATAGATGACTTAGATGAGGGGGTGGAGGGCTGGGTTAGTAAGTTTGCGGACGGCACTAAGATAGGCGGTGTTGTGGATAGTGTGGAGGGCTGTCGGAGCTTACAGAGGGATATTGATAGGATGCAGAGCTGGGCTGACAAGTGGCAGATGGAGTTCAATCCGGAGAAGTGTGAGGTGGTACACTTTGGAAGGACAAACTCCAGGGCAGAGTACAGGGTAAACGGCAAGGTACTTGGCAGTGTGGAGGAACAGAGGGATCTGGGGGTTCATATTCACAGTTCATTGAAAGTTGCCTCACAGGTGGAAAGAGCAGTTAAGAAGGCCAATGGGATGTTGGCTTTCATAAGTCGCGGGATTGAGTTTAAGAGCCGCGAGGTTATGATGCAGCTTTACAAAACTCTAGTTAGGCCACATTTAGAGTACTGTGTTCAGTTCTGGTCGCCTCATTATAGGAAGGATGTGGAGGCATTGGAGAGGGTGCAGAGGAGATTTACCAGGATGCTGCCTGGATTGGAGGGTATTGAATATGAGGAGAGGCTTAAGGTGCTAGGGCTTTATTCACTGGAAAGGAGGAGGATGAGAGGAGACATGATAGAGGTATATAAAATATTGAGAGGAATAGATAGAGTGGACAGTCAGCGCCTCCTTCCCAGGGCACCGATGCTCAAGACGAGAGGTCATGGCTTTAAGGTTATGGGTGGGAGGTTCAGGGGAGATGTCAGAGGGAGGTTTTTCACCCAAAGAGTGGTTGGTGCATGGAATGCACTGCCTGGGGTGGTGGTGGAGGCAGATACATTGAACAGGTTCAAGAGCTTGTTGGATAGGCATATGGAGGAACGTGAGATAGAGGGATATGCAGGAGGAAGGGGTTAGGTAGTGTGAGGGTGGTCTGATGGACGGCACGACACGGTGGGCCGAAGGGCCTGTTTTGTGCTGTATGGTTCTATGGTCTGTTGATTGCCAGAGTACTCATTAGAATACCCACATTTTAAACAATATTTTCCATTCCATTCTAGCTTTGCTGCTATTACCATTCCATACAGCAGTAGAAAATGGATGATTATTACAAGGTCATCAGCATGCAACACTTGCATTAGAAAATTGATTTGCGGTCTAAGACCTTAAATAGAAAAAGGCATTTTTGTGGATTAACAAGGTTTTGGCTAATAATTTGCATTAGAATATATGGTGAAAAAAAAAATCTTACCTGGCCAAACACATGATCATTCCACAAGTCAATTCGGCAGCACTAATTGTGTTCCCATTTGGTGTGCTTTGGGGAAAAAGAAAGATTACTAACAGTTATCCTTTGAACTCTTCAAAACTTTCTAAGTAAAATGATAGGTTAGCTTGTTGGGGAAAAAAAAACTACAAATTGATTTCTCACTTTTTATTTCATTAGCTTTAATATTAACATTTGTAGACATTTTTTGATCTACTTATTTCAATTTCAACAGCAGAGCAAAATCAAATTCCGTGGCACAAACACTCTGATAATTCAATTCTGTGTCCTTGTACATCTGGTCCACAACTTATAGTTTAAGTTAAAGTCTAAAACAAGATTTTTTTAAAACATATTACATCAGCAACAAATTTGTACTGCAGGAGCAGTGTGTACTTGGCAGGTAATTCACCAAGTTTCAAAGATTTACAGCACTTGTGTGAATCCAGGAGCATTTTTTTTTTGGAGAAGTTTGCTAATATATGGTCTCCTAATGATGTTTTCAATAAATGTTTGCAGACAGAGCACATGAATTATAGTGTTCTAGCATCACAAGAAAAACATAAATAAACAATTTTACAAGAAGAACATAATTAGAACAAAAAGAAACAAAGTCCATTTTAGTACAAAGTGATCAAAGTGGTCATAGTGCTGCTAAATTCTAGTGATTTGAGTTGTGCAGGTTGGTTCAAGAAGCGAATCACAGGTGAGGTGCCAGATGACTGGAAGTACTTTTATTCAAGAAGGGCAGCAGGGATAAGCCAAGTAGTTACAAGCCAGTTAGTTTAATGTCAGTGGCAGAGAAATAGGAAAAAAACTTAAGGGACAAGATTAATCTACACTTGGAAAGGCAAGGATGATCAGCAGGGATTTGTTGGTGGGAGATCCTGTCCAACAAATTTAATTGTGTTTTTTTGAAGAGGTAATTAAATATATTGATTAGGACAGTGCAGTTGATGTGTTTTTCATCTTATGCTGCCTGGCCTGCCAAGTTCCTCCTGGCAAAGCTTTATTATGCTTCTGCAAATTCCTGAAAGTAAATATGATTTTAGGGTCAGAGTCATATACCACAGAAAAAGGACCTTTAGCCCATCATATTGCACCAACTGTCAAGTACCCACTGACATTAATCCTACTGTTCCTCTCACATCCCCATTACCTTCCCCTTAACACCTCGTTCGCCTATTCTAGAGGTAATTTTCAGTGGTCAATTAATTTACCAACCCACACATATTTGGAATGTGGGAGGAAACCTCCAGAAACTCATGGGGTCACAAGGAGAATGTGGAAGCTCCACACAGACAGCACCCAATGATAGAATTTTATTCCAGAATGGAAAACAATTAGCTAACCATTTTAGCTCTGGCACAATGAAATATGCACAATAAATAACTTCAAATATTTCTGATACCTTTTAATATTGTTAAAGAACAATCAATCATGCTCTAATGTTAAAAATTAAATCCTGTTTTGAATCCATTACAATAAAACTAATTATGATTTCAGGCAGATTGGTAATCTTCTATTTGAATTTGCAAATAATTAAATTATGCATACTTCATTACAATAATTCCATTCCTGGTTGAAGTATCTATGTCCACATTATCCACTCCTGTTCCAGCTCTACCGATTATCTTCAGATTCTTTGCAGCATTTATGACATCAGCTGTAACTTTTGTTCCAGAACGGATTATAAGTCCATCATAGTCCTAATAATGATAATGCATTAGTACTCTTTGATACTACATTTCACTCAAAGTCTGCCAAATAGTAGTTTTCTCTATGTATAATTTTAAAATAACACAAATTTTAGACATAGTGCATCAAAAATATAACTACTAAATCGACATTTTGTCCTCATTTCAATGCAGGTTTATTTAATTAAGCTGTCCCTAAACACTTAGCACATATTCAAACGGCAGTAAAATGTTTGGAATGTAGAGCTGCAGGAATACATCGGACATCAAAAGAGACTCAAAATCAAATAATGAATTTGGAAAGGCAAAATAAAGGGGAAAGGAAAATAAATAGGTGAAAAGACGAGAGACGGCCAGATGACATTGTGGTACTGCAGGCTATTTTTTCAACTGTGGTCCCAGGGAGAGTGGGAGGACTTGTGCATTTCCCGGGGGAGGAGTGAAACCATTGACAAATCTTCACAATTCGCGCCAAAAAAAGTCCCTACACCATTCACCCACTTCACCGAGGAACAGCACAGGTAACGATAAAATGACAACAAAGGGTAAAGGAACATGTACATATCTAGCATTGATAGTTAATTATAGAGTGCATCATATGAAATTGGTTTCACTCCATTTTCTTAGGTTCGAATTTCAAAAATGCCTGTAGAAAATTTTCAAATACATGTAATTTTTTTAAAAATGCAGTTATATTTGGGAGACGTTTCTATGTTAAATCTACTTGCAATTAGACGTCTGAAATAGAGATTAAAAGCTGTTCCCTTCACTTTGATTTGCACTACACTATTAGAAAACCACTTCCAAGAAATCAGGCGACAAGTAACAAAATTAGAGTGCTTATACCAAAAGAGTTCCAAAATCTCGACTGCTTTATGTTGGAGCCTTGGGTTAAAGCCATTTCGGAATTACCGAAAGCAATGGTTCGTGAAAATCAAAAACACTGCAGATGTTGGAAATCTAAAGTAAAAATAGAAATGCTGGAAATACAAATATTTTGTGAGGTTTGCAATGAAGCTTTAAGCCGCAGCGAATGTTCAAAACCAAAGCAATGCACACCGCACTAGGTTTAAATATATACATTTAAAAGCCTTTCGACGTAGCACTATTTCTGGCTCCAAAGTAGCCCGCGGCTGTTCAACGCTTTGCGCTCGGAAACCTCTCGGCGCTGTTGCATCAGCAAAGATCTCCGTTGAGTGAACCCGGAGCCGCGCCATCAGGAACAGTCACAATAGAATGGTCACGGAATGATTCCCTCTCCAACAAATATATCTCAGATGAAGATTTTATGCAGCTTCTCCGCCTCCGCTCGCATTTCGGCCATTTACTTACAAAGGGGGGAAAAAAATAAATTGTCTTCAAATGAACATCAACAGCTAGGTGTACCTACCCTCCCTCCTCAGTACTTCAGCAAAGTTACCACCACCCTGATGCCGTGAATGTAACTAACTGAACGCCACAAACCCATCGCACACTATCTTACTGTGAGAGTTTAGTTCCTTAATTGATACCTTTATTTCAACAAGCAGTTCATCCTTGGTCATATTTTTCTTCTCCACCACTTTGATTCCATTTTCCTCTAGGATTTTCTTGCAACTGGCATCTACGCTCTCACTGATGAGGAGGCTACGAACCGAAAAAGCCATCTTTCCTTCCAACTTCGGGAGCGAAAGTGTTCACGTGGTCACCAACCCCGACTTTTCAAAGCTGCCTAACCCCGCCTTTCGACAATTTATGAAGCATATTCTTTAAAAAAAATCCCAACTACTGCTCCCAACTCAGCAAATCAGAAACAACCATATGCTGATTTCAAAGTTGTCAAACCTAATATTGCGATTTTAAACGCAATTTGTTCACTGTAAGGAAATTCCAGAATAAATTATTAGGTAATGGGAATTAATTATGTCCCCAGCTAACACGTTTACGTATTAACATATTACAATAATAGTGCTAAAATGACTAATGTCTGCACATTAGTTTGGTCCCAAGGTAAAGCAGCCCCCATTAGGTACCTGACGCCAAATTTAAGAAAGCAGTTTTGCATCAGTACTGAATGTGTAGGTCTGGACTTTCTCCAGATTTTTGAGAGTTTTTCTACGGGTTTTTTATCAGATCTTTCGCCAAAATTTTAGTAGGAGCTTGTGGAGTCTTTGTAGTGCACATTAATGGAGTGTTTTCTGTATAACACAGTCAAAGCCCGTGAGGCAAAAGTCTCTCAGTCCGTTCTCTGTACAATTGGTTGTTGGCAACTAAACTGGCGTCAGTACCTGGGTTAGGAGGGTATGTCAAAGGGTGCATGATCTCCCCGTGAGCCACTAGCCGTCTGCATTTGGAGAGGAAATGTTCTGCTATCTGAAAATGTTGGCTATATTCAGCATCCGTGGAGAGAAAGAGAGGCAGAGTTACTATATCAGGTCGATCACCTTTCATCGGAATGAGGAAAACTTAGAAACTAAACACGTTTTAAGCTACAGAGTACGGGGAGAGGTGGAGTGAACTTAGGGAGTCTGTGACTCGGTGGAGGCCAAGTGAAATCCAATAACACAAGCGGTTGTGGGCTGGCTGAGAGAGGGTGGTGAAGGCTTGTTCATCACTGCTGGTGGAGATTCAAACAGAAAGGGAATAAAAACAGAGGAGTGAGAAACAAAAACATTGCTGGAACTGTTAGCTACAAATCAAAGCAGATGCTGGTGATCTGAAATAAAACTGGACAGCCAGCATTTAAGGAAGAGATTGCTATGGGAGTCAAGAGATTGCTGGTGCCCTGACAGAGAATTTTAAATCAAAGTCAAAGTCGAGTTTATTTTCACAAGAAAAACATAAATAAAACATTTTTACAAGAAAGAACCTAATTAGAACAAAACAAAACAAAATCCATTTTAGTACAAAGTGGTCATAGTGCTGCTAAACTCTAGTGATTCGAGTTGTGCTGGTTGGTTCAAGAAGCGAATCACAGGTGAGGTGCCAGATGACTGGAAGTACTGTTATTCAAGAAAGGCAGCAGGGATAAGCCAAGTAATTACAAGCCAGTTAGTCTAATGTCAGTGGCAGAGAAATTGGAAGAAAATGTAATGGTCAGGTTTATTCTACACTTGGAAAGGCAAGGACAGTCAGCATGGATTTGTTGGTGGGAGATTCTGTCCAACAAATTTAATTGCGTTTTTTGAAGAGGTAAATAACTATATTGATTAGGACAGTGCAGTTGATGTGGTTTACATGGACTTCAGTAAGACCTTTGACTGGGTCCCACATGGAAGGCAGGTCTAAAAAGTTAGAGCCCATGGGATCCAGGACAAGTTGATAAATTGGATCCAAAATTGGCTTGGTCATAGGAGATAGAGAGTGATGGTGGAGGGTTGCTTTTATGTTTGAAAGCCAACGACAAGCAATGTACCACAGGGTTGCTTGTTAAATACATTTACAACTGAGATGTGAATGTAGGAGGTACAAGTAGTAAATATGCAGATGACATGAACATTTGTGGTGTTATTGAAAGTGAGGATGGTAGTCTTAGGCTACAGAATGGTATCGATCAGCTGGTAAATTGGGCACAGCAATGGCAGGTGGAATTTAATCCTGATAAGTGTGAGTTGATGCATTTGGGGGTGAGTGGGAAATGGGGTTCTAATAAGGACAGGGCATACACAATGAATGATAGGTCCCTAGGGACTGTTGAGGAACAAAGGAACCTAAGTGTACAAGTTCAAGGTCCCTGAAAATGGCAGCACAGGTAGATACGTGATACCTGCCTTCATTAGCCAGGGCATAGAATATAAAAGCAGGAAAATCTTGATACAACTTTATAAAACATTAGCTAGACCACAGCAGGAATAGTCTTGTGCAGTTCTGGTTGCCAAATTATAGGAAGGATGTGATTGCAATGGAGGGGGCATAGAGGAGAGTGACCAAAATGTTGCCTGAGGTGGAATGTTTATTATGAGGAGGGATTGGATAGATTGGGTTTGCTTTTCTTGTGGCAGAGGAAACAGTGGGGGGGGGGGGGGTGGAATCTGATAAAGCTAAAAAAATTATGAGGGGAGAGACAAGGTAAATATTAAAAGAACTTTTCCCCATTTCCCCATGATAGAGGTGTCTAGGACCATAGGGCAAATGCAAGGAGAGCTTCAGAGGGGATCTGAGGAAGGATTTTTTCACCCAGAAGTGAAGTCTGGAACATATCACCTGAGAAGGTGGTGGAAGCTCAGACTGTCATAACATTTAAGTAGTATCCAGACCGGCACTTGAATTGACAAAGCATAGTAGAAGTAGTATGCACTAAGTGCTGGTAAATGGGAATAGTATAGATAGGTACTTGATGGTCAGCACAGATATGGTGGGTCAAAGGGCCTGTTTCCATGCTCTATGACTCCAAGACAAATAACAGAATTAATATTGCAGGTTAAGAACACATCAGAACTAGCTATCTGAAATTGCTGAATTCAATGATAACTCCTGGGAGCAGTTATCAGTACCATTCCCTAATATGAAGATAAATGTTGTTCATTGAACTTATGTTGAGCTCTGTTCAAATAACGTAGGAGGCCAAAGTCAGATGGGAACAAGCTTGTAATGGCCATTGGTTGCTAACCTATCTCCTAAGCTGGTGATAGGGAAGTCAAGTAAGAAAACAGTCAAAAATGGATCATGTGGAAATGAGAGCAGGGTGGGAATTGGAATTTAAGTTGATGAAACTTTTCAATTTTGTACAAAGGCAGGAAGCAGTATCAACATAGTCATCAATGTAGTGGAAAATGTGGTGAGGGAAGGAGTCTAAGTAGGACTGCAATACTGACTGTTCCATGTTTCTCAGAAAGAGACTGACACCGCGTGAACCCATCTGGGCTCCTGTGGCTACACCTTTGACTTGGAGGAAGTGAGTGGAGTTAAAAAAATAAGTTATTCAATATGAGAACGAGTTCAGCCAGTTTAAGGAGGGTGGTGAAGGACTGGAATTCTCTGTGCTTCTGTTCAAAGATGAAGAGGGGTTGTTTGCTACAAGGTGACTCTCCTCAATTATGCAAAGAAACTCAATTAACCTAATGGTCACAGTGGCCTTGAGACTGACAATCTAATGTGACATGAAAAACTTCACTCCCACAATCAAAGTTGTGTAAAGGAGAATGGAATAAAAATAATGCATGATATAAGTATTAAAACTGCAGGATTTTCAGAGCAATTGTGTGAATGCAGACATAAATTTCAAGACTCAGGAAAAGAAAATTGGCAAAATGCAGCACGTCTTAGCTGTCTAAACAATGCAACCTCTTCTTCCGGACTATTTGCTGACAAGTTGGATGTTTGGTGAAGTGGAGAAAGGGAAATAGAAAGCAGCTATCCAGCATGTGAATAAGCTGCTGAACTGTTGGCAGTTTGCCAGTTTTTTTCTTGAATACAATCATTATGCAAATTAAATTGTGACATAAGTAACAAAATATCTTTCTGCCTGCAACCACTTTGGAAACAAACAACATACAGTTAATACTCCACAGTGTGCATCAAACTTTCAGGTCATGCTTTTAAATTGTTCTTAATGAATTTTCCACTCCATTTACTGTTTTATACGGATAATTTTGCTGACGTCAATCAATCAGAATTTTACACAGCTTAGTTTTGTTTTGATGAAAAAATTGCAAGAGATTTCTGAAAAGAGAGCCCTTTAAAGTCCCATGAGATAGTTTTATGCATTCTTTACAATAATCTTTCTTTCATTCTCATCATTTGTTTCTTCTCTACAAACCTCATCAAAATCCATCCCTTTGACCAAAATTTTCATTGCTGTTCCTAACTCTTCTTTATCCTTTCAAAAAATTTTTCAAAATTTTCCATATGCCTTTTGAAAACACCTCATGACAATTTTATATTTAGTAAGTAAAATAGTTTAAACTTTCTGCTGTTTTTGTCCTGTCCTAACCCTCTATCTAGCTGCTATTTTAAGCCTTCAATGAAAGGAAAATCATTCACATTAGGACAGTTGGAAACACACCTTCCAATGATCCTCACCTTAATTCTGCAAGGTACCTTGTACATCTGGTTGTGAGGTGATGAAAGGTGAGAGAATGAAGGTGACTGGGTGGCAGTGTTTATAGTTGAGTATGATTTATAATTGTAAAAGCACCAAAATCGTCAACTACAACTTTCCCTTTGGCTGTCCCTTATGTTGCACAGTCGTGCAGCAGTTAGTACTCCAGCAACATGTGTTCAATCCTGAGTTCTGGTCCCCTGTGTGTTAAGTTTGTACATTCTCCCTTGGGCCATGTGGGTTTTAGCTGGGCGTTCTGGTTTCCTCCGAACATTGGTATGCTAATTGGCTACTACAAGTTACTCCCAGAGCAGGTTGGTGAAAGGAGAATGAGCATGTAAAAAAAAGAAAGTAAATAGATAGATGAATGGGATTAGTCCTAGAGCCTCAATGGGTCAAAAAGCTTTCTTCCATATTACAAATATATATATATATAAAAAATAAATCAATGGGCATGATTTACTTCCACACCAGCTCCATGGCTTTTGAAGATGCCGATGAAGGCTAAGTGAACTCTCAGAGTAGGGGTTGACATAAAAGGTAGTTGGAAGATGGTGCACTCCTGTCATTCTGTGCGCTCTGATAAATCAATGAGTTTCTTGTTACGGACTCAGTGAAAGTCCCTTTAAGATAGAGAGTGTGTGTGTATGTGTGTGTGGGGCGTGCTTACGTCAATAGAAGATAAAGGACGTAATGACGTTGTTGGAGAAGTCAGAAGAAGAGAGAGAGAGAAGGGAGAGAGACACCAGCCTGCTTGTTTTCTCTATCGATGGATGAGAAACAATAACTGTGTTTGCCACTGAAATCCATGTATGGAAGTTGGAAGTAATCCGGTGGAGTTCACTTTGTTGCTGACCTGTAGAAGGAAACAGGTATTTGTGTGTGGACGACCACGATTCGGATGCTTTTCGGGGTGAGGAAGTCACTACCGAGTAAACACTGAAGTGTCGCTGGGGTTCCATCGTGGAACATTTGGATTTTGTATTTACTCTCTCTATGTTTCTCTACGTCTACGTCTTATCTTCTGACAACGGTGGTTGTTGAAGAAGCCCTGGCTCACGTTTCACCTTATGGCTTGCGGAACTGAACTTTAAGAACCATTCCTGAACTGGGAGTTTTGGACTTTGTCTCACACACACACACACACACACACACACACACACACACACACACACACACACAAAGAGTTTAGTTTTAGGGGTTAACGTTCAAGGTTTAACATTTTTGAATTCTAACATACTAACATCCTTACTTTTATTTTACGTATTATCATAAGTAGTGATTAATAAAATAGTTTTTAACACTGAATCATGCTCAGTGTGTTTCTTTTGTTGCTGGTTCGTGACATTCTCAATGACAGTCCGAATGTATCTCTTTTTGAACAGTTATGGAGCAGGGATTCTCAAGAATAAGTGGGGATTGGGACAGAAACTTTGAGCACACCCTCAAATCATTTCTGCTGCCCACCAGGTAATCTTATTCTATGACAGATCTTGGGATAGACTGCCATTTTCAGGAGTCTGACACTGATGATATATGTGAATGAGGTGACCTACTCAAAGTCTCAGTGCTGAGGACATTGGCCTTGGTATTGGTTTATTATTGTCACTTGTACCAAGGTACAGTGAAAAGCTTGTCTTACAAACCAATCATACAGGTCAATTCATTACACAGTGCAGTTACATTGAGTTAGTACAGAGTGCATTGATGTAGTACAGGTAAAAACAATAACAGTAAAGTGTCACAGCTACAGAGAAAGTGCAGTGCAATGAGGTGCAAGGTCACAACAAGGTAGATCGTGAGGTCATAGTCCATATCATTGTATAAGGGAACTGTTCAATAGTCTTATCACGGCGGGGGTAGAAGCTGACGTTGGTTCACTTATCCTGCTGATGGATTTGGAAGATTTTGTGAAGACAGCTTTGAGCACTGTGTCTTAGAAAAGGGCAGGAAGCACCACTGCCTGAAAGACCATGGAGCACGGCAACAGGCCCTTCAACTCATCACATCTGCCCCAGCCATCACCCCAAGCTAGTCCCATTTTCTAGCCCTCAGCCTGTTGCCTTCTATGCCACAACAAATGCTCA
Organism: Pristis pectinata; assembly: GCF_009764475.1. Classification (NCBI taxonomy): domain Eukaryota; kingdom Metazoa; phylum Chordata; class Chondrichthyes; order Rhinopristiformes; family Pristidae; genus Pristis; species Pristis pectinata. Next base: position 44,176,985 of record NC_067405.1, read on the forward strand.
TCTAACACTTTGAATATTCTGAGAGTAACTGCCTCCTCAGGCAGCAAATTCCTGATCTCAACTGTCCTTTGTGTGATTTTTTTTTCCCTCCAGTCCCCTCTGAACCTCCTACCCCTTACATTAAACCCAAGCCCTCAGGTTATAGACACCTCTTCTACGAGAAAAAAAAATTCTCTCGATCTACACCTCCCAATTTTGTGTACCTCAGTCAGGTCCCTGCTCAGCCTCCTCCACTCCAAAGGAAATAAATCTAGCCTATCCAATCTCTCTTCATAACTGAGACACCCAGGCAACATCCAGGTTAATCTCCTGTGCACCCTCTCTAGTACAATCACATCCTTCCAATTGTGACCAGAGGGCAGAGGGTATATGGAATGAGCTGCCAGAGGAAGCTGTAGAGGTATTGGTATTGGTTTATTATTGTGACTTGTACCGAGGTACAGTGAAAAACTTGTCTTGCATACTGATCGTACAGGTCAATTCATGACACAGTGCAGTTACATTGAGTTAGTACAGAGTCCATTGATGTAGTACAGGTAAGAACAATAACAGTACAGAGTAAAGTGTCACAGCTACACAGAAAGTGCAGTGCAATAAGGTGCAAGGTCACAACAAGGTAGATCATGAGGTCATAGTCCATCTCATTGTATAAGGGAACCGTTCAATAGTCTTATCACAGTGGGGTAGAAGCTGTCCTTAGTGGTATGTGCCCTCAGGTTCCTGTATCTTCTACCTGATGGAAGAGGAGAGAAGAATGACCTGGGTGGGTGGGGTCTTTGATTATGCTGGCTGCTTCACCAAGGCAGCAAGAGGTAAAGACAGAGTCCAAGGAGGGGAAGCTGGTGTCCATGATGCGCTGGCTGTGTCCACAACTCTGAAGTTTCTTGCAGTGCTGGGCAGGGCAGTTGCCGTACCAAGCCATGATACATCCAGAAAGGATGCTTTCTATGGTGCATCGGTAAAAGTTGGTGAGAGTCAAAGGGGACAAACTGAATTTATTTAGCCTCCTGAGGAAGTAGAGGTGCTGGTGAGCATTCCTGGCCGTGGCATCTATGTGATACAATTACAATGTTTAAAAGGCATTTGGACAGGTAGGTGGATAGAAATGGTTTAGAGGGATATGGGCCAAACACAGGCAAATGGGACTAGCTTGGACAAACATCTTGCTTGGCATGGACGAGTTGGGCTGAAGGCCCTGTTTCTGTGCTGTATAACTCATGACTCTAGTGTAGGGACCTGACAGTACACAGTATACAGTTAAATAGTTGCACCACAGCCTCCCTGCTTTTATATTCTATGCCCCCCCCCCCCAGCGAAGGAATGCAAGTATCCCATATTGCTTCTTTATCACATCATCTACCTCCACTGCTACCTTGAGGGATCCTTGGACATGGACACCAAGGCCCCTGTGTTCCTCAGTACTTCATTGTGTATATCCTCAATATGCATATTTTTCAGGATTAAATTCCAACTGCACATCTTAACAACTCATCAATATTGTTCTCTCATCAGACTACTGTCTTTACTATAAACATTCCAGGCCTTCCCTAGTTAGTTGTCATGTGAAAACATTTTTCCACGTCACTTTTCGTTGTTTTGCCAATTGCCTTCATTGATCCATCTGCTAATGGGAACAATTTCTACTTGTCTATTCCCTCATGATTCTAAATACCTCTATCATATCTCATGCAATCCCCTCTATTCCAACAACAACTGCAGCTTCTTCAACCTGTCTACATAACTAATGTCCCCAAACCCTTGAAATCACTTCTTTACTCTATCTAAAGCTTTCATATCGTTCCTAAAGTGTAGCACCCAGAACTGGATATAATAGTCCAGTTGTGGCCAAACCAGTGTTTTATTAAGGTTCACCATGTATTCCTTACTCTGGTACACTTTATCATATTTATAAATGCTCTATTTATAAAACCCAGAGATCCCACATGCTTTTTTAACCACTTTCTCAAACTGCCCGGCCAGTGTGATAGCACTGGAGAGAGTACAGAGGAGATTCACCAGTTTGGAGAAGTTTAATTATGAGGAGAGATGGAAGAAGCTAGGTCAATTCTCCCAGAGGAGCAGAGGAGGTCAAGAGGGGACATGACTGAGGTATATAAAATTATGAGGGATATAGATAACGTATACTGCAGGAAACCTTTGTCCATAGCAGAGGTAGATAAAACATAGATTTAGGGCAAGGAGGAAGAGATTTAGCAGGGATATGAGGGGTACCTCCTTCATCATCAAGAGAGTGGTAAATACCTGGAATGCACTGACAGAGTGGTTGAAACTGGGACGCATTAGAGAAGTGCCTGGATGAGCACTTCAATCACTTAGGCATAGAGGGCTATGGACAAAGTACTGGGAGATGACATGAGTACAGAAGGATGCCCGGTGGTCAGCATGATGAAGTTGGGCCGAATGGCCTGTTTCCATGCTGGACGAATCTATGACTCTGACTTTCAATGAATAGTGCACATAAACCCCAATCTCTTTGTTCCTTTACCTCTTTTAGAATTGCCTCCAGTGCCTCTCCTCATTCTTCCTACTGAAATTTCACCTATCTGCCCATTCAGTTAACTCCTTTATATCTCCTTGGTTTATTACTATACTCTTCACAGTTGACTATGCCTCCAAGTTCTGTATCGTGTTCAAATTTGGAAATTGTATCCTGTATACCCAAGTTCAAGTTACTAATACTCTGACTCCTTGCTTAGAACCAGATACATTCCCAGGAACAAGAGTGCTAGTGGCATCAGTGCTAAAAGGAGTCACGAGTTACTGACAGTGCTGCTGGGCCAGGAATCTGGCATAAATTACTCCTCTCCCTATTACTGCATGCTGCAGTGTTGGGAGTCCAGCTGAGGGCTCAGCACTCTGCTGGTGATATTACACCAATGAAATGGTTAAAGTGATTCATTATTGCATAGCCTGATGCTGGAGTGAGCCATCAAGACTACATGCAGTGGCTGCCTGCAAAGGTCGGTGCTGAGCACCGAGCTGCATGGTTCAGGGCCGCATCCTGGCCGGCACAGTGATTTGGGGGCATTGCCTGGGGCTGGGAATGCCTGAACTCATGACTTGAATTTACAAGTTCAAAACTCCACCATGGGAAACTTCAAGTCAGTTAATTAAACAATTCTGGAATGAAAAGCTAGTGTCAGTAATGGTGACTTTGGGAAACTAGATGTTTTTTTTAAAAACAATATCTCCAGTGACACACCAATAGGCTGCAGTGATCCTGCTCCCAACCCAGGACTTGAACCAGTTTTAGCCAAGGAGCCAACTATTGAAGATCTCAACCAAGGTGGACATATTGCTCTGGTAAATTAACAGCAATTCTTTGTTAAATTAGACTGGAGTTGGTTATCTGGTTTACCGAAGTCACCATTACCGACACCAGCTTTTCATTCTAGCATTATTCAATTAACTGATTTGACATTTGTCATAGTGGGGCTTTGAACTCATACCTTAAAATTATTAGTTCAGGCCATTGGATAATTGGGTTATTGTGGGTATGTTACTGGGCCAATCATCAATCAGGGTGATGGTTATATATAACATAGAACAGTATAGCAGAGGACAGGCCCTTTGGCCCACGATGTCTGTACTGACCACGATGTCAAATTAAACTAATCTCATCTGCTTGCACATGATCCATATCCCTCCATTCCGTGCCTGTCTAAACGCTTCTCAAATGTCACTATAATATCCGCTTCCACCACAACCACTGGCAGCACTTTTCAGGCACCTGTCACTCTGTGTAAAGAAAACAATGCCTTGCATATCTCCTTTAAACTTTCTCAACTTAAAAGCTATGCCCTCTAGTACTGGACATTTCCACCCTGGGAAAAAGACTATCTACCATATGTATGCCCCTCATAATATTTAAAATTTCTGTCAGGTCTCCCCTCAGCCTCCCATGCTCCAGAGAAAACAATTCACGTTTGTCCATCCTCTCCTTATAGTTAATACTCTCTACTCAACATCCTGGCAATCCTCTTCTATATATGGTCAGAAATTATGTACCATTTTTGTTACTTGGGATGAGATGAAGCATTGCTATGGCTTGGGTGACAGACTTGTCCTAGTTATAGACTTTTGCTTGTTTATTAGGTTTTCTTCAAAATAAATCACAATGTGGGCTAACATTTTAGTGCAGGAATGTTCCAATGCAGCGGGAACACTCACTAAAATGGGATTGTAGGCTTTCTTAGCTACGGCTATTTACCTCTATTGTTTATGGGACTTTGCTCTGTACAAATCAGCATAAAAGGTTCTTTTGCTGCAGATTTAAGAGGGGTAAACTGCTGCTTTGGGCATCTCACTGCCTCTTCAATGACTGGAGGACACAGCTAGTTGTGTACAGTTTTGGTCTGTGTACAATATGGTGAACCTCTGCCCCAGAGGATGTAGGAGGTCAGATCATTAGATATATTTAAGGCGGAGATAGATAAATATTTAAAGATTGAGGAATTGAGGGTTATGAGGAACAGACACTGAGACCAACATTGATCAGCCATGATCATATTGAATGGCAGGGCAGGTCTGGTGGCCTACTCCTCCTCCTGTTATCTTGTGTCTCCTTCCTAATAAAAAAAGGATATACATGTGGTCGGAGTGCAAAGATTCACTAGACTGGCAAGTTTGCACGAGGAAAGTTTGAAAAGACTAGGCCTGTTTGGTCAAGAATTTAGAAGAATGAGGTGATTTCACTGAAACTTACAAAATTCTTACAGGGCTCAATAGGATGGATGCTGGCAGGATAAGTTCCCCGGTTGAGGGATCCAGAACAAATGAGTAGGATATTTGCTGACTTTATTTTTCTGACCCACCCCCCCCCCCCCCACCTACTCCAACCTTACCCCTTCTAAACGCTCTGCTCTCCATTCCCTCCGCATCAAACCAGCTGACAAAGGTGGCACCGTGGTAGTCTGGTGCACTGACCTCTACCTTACAGGGGCCAGACACCAACTCTCGGACACTTCCTCCTACCTACGCCTGAACATTGACCCTACCAAGGACCTCCAGGACATTATCTCCTGCACCATCACTGACCACCTCTCTCTCTCCCACCCCCCCCCCCCCCCCCCCCCACAGCTACCAACATGATAGTCCCGCAACCCAGGACTGCCTGCTTCTATCTCCTCCCCAGAATCCACAAGGTGGACTGTCCCGGCAGACCTATTGTCTCTGCATGCTCTTGCTCCACGAAGCTCGTATAGTCATACCTGGACACTATCCTGTCCTCCCGGTCCAATCCCTTCCCACCTACGTCCATGATACATCACATGCTCTCCAACTCTTCCATAGTTCTCTGGCATGCACAACTTCATCTTCACCATGGACGTTCAGTCCCGATATACCACCATTCCCCACCATGACGGTCTCACTGCCCTCCGTTTCTTTATTGACCAGAAACAGAACCAGTCCCCTTTCCTTAACACTCTCCTCTGCCTGGCTGAACGTCCTCACCCTTAACAACTTCACTTTTGATTCCTCCTACTTTCTACAGACCGAGGGCGTAGCTACAGGCACTCGCATGGGCCCCAGCTATGCCTGCCTCTTTGTTGGCTACGTTGAACAGTCTCTGTTCCAAGCCTACTCCGGCCCCATTCCTCAACTCTTTCTCCGCTATATCAACGACTGCATTGGTGCCACCTCTTGTACCCATGTGGAACTCGACAGTTTCATAAATTTCGCCACTAATTTTCACCCTAATCTCCAATTCATCACTTCCTCGATCTTTGCGTCTACATCTCAGGAGATTCCTTATCCACTGACATCTTCTACAAACCCACTGACACCCACAGCTACCATGATTACAGCTCCTCCCACCCTATCTCTTGCAAGGATGCTATCCCTTCTTCTCAGTTTCTCCACCACTCCCATGATGAGGCTTTCCACTCTAGGACATCTGAGATGTCCAATTTCCTTTCTAACTGGGGCTTCCCCCTGACTGTGGTTGAGAGAGCTTGCAACTGCACCTCCAATCTCACCCAATTGGGATTGGGACCCCTTGTCCTCAGATTTCATCCCACCAGCCTATGTATCCAACACATCATTCTCCACCACTTCCACCATCTCCAACGGGATCCCACTACCAAGCACATCTTCCTCTCCCCACCCCTTTCTGCCTTTCACCGCTCTCTCCACGACTCCCTAGTTCCTTCCTCCCACCCCCCCCCCCCCATCCTGCTCCCACCCCAGAAACTTTCCACCTTCCCGGCCACAGGTGCAACACCTGCCCCTACACCACCTCCATCCAGGGACCCAAACAGTCCTTTCAGGTGAGACATATTCACCTGCACCTCCCTTAATATCATCTATTTGCATTTGGTGCTCCAGGAGTGGCCTCTTCTACATTGGTAAGACCAAATGCAGACCAGGTTTCACAGTTTCAGTTTCACAGAACAGCTGTGCTCTGTCTGTAACCACAATCTGCATCTCCCTGTTGCCAGTCACTTCAACTCCCCCTCCCACACTATCACTGATATGTTAGTTCTCAGCCTCCTCCACTGCCAGGAGAATTCCAAGCACAAACTAGAGGAACAGCGCCTCATTTTCCATCTTGGAACTATGTAGCTTAACAGCATGAACATTGAAATCTCCCACTTTAAGTAACCTACCCCCACTATGCTTCATTTCTTCTTCCCTTTCCTAGCCTCTCTTTTTTTCCTCTCTCCTTACTTTTGACCCTTCCTCCTGTGTATCTGCTCTCCCCTCCTTCCCCGCACCTGCCTATCACTATCTCTTACCTGCATCTGCCTATCACCACCTTGTACCCACCCCACCTCCCCTCTTTTGTCCACCTATCACTGCTCTGCTTTTACCTCCTATATGTTGGGCTTCCCCTTTTCCTATCTTCCTGAAGAAGGGTCCTGACCCGAAATGTTGACCACCTGCTTTTCTCCATGGATGCTGCCTGGCCTGCTGAGTTCCTCCAGCATCACAGTGTTTTTCATCCAGATTCTAGCATCTGCAGTCCTTGCTTCTCTAGTAGGATACTTCGGACTGAAAAGAGAAGAAATTTCATCATTCAGAGGGAACTCCATACCCGAGGACTGTGGAGGCTTAAACATCACATTCATTCAAAACAGATCAAAAGATTTCTGGATGTTAAAGAAATTCAAGACTGAAAAGGGATAGTGCAGGAAAATAGAGGAGGTCAAAAATCAGTCACAATCTTGATGAATTGCAGAGCATGCTCAAACAGTCAGGAGTGAGTCATCTGCTTCTAATTCTTATGTTCTATATCTACTCCAACACATAATCATGCTTTCCATGTGTGGTTTAACCTGGTTCCTTTGTGAAAAACGTGAAACAAGAAGTGATATAAACATTCTATATATTCACTAATAAGCAACTTACTAGGATTGAAGTTTCTAGTCAGATCTGGGATATATTAGACACAAGAGAGACTGCAGGTGCTGGAATCTGGAGCAATGCACACAAAATGCTGGAGGAACTCAGCAGGTCAGACAGCATCTACGGAGGGAAATGAACAGTCTGTGTTTCCGGCTGAGACCCTTCATCAGGACTGGAAAGGAAGGGGGCAGAACCCAGAATAAAAAGGTAGGGGGAGGAGCACCAGCTGGCAGGTGATAGGTGAGTCCAGAAGAGAGAGGGTAGGTAGGTAGGTGGGGGGGGGGGGGGGGGGGGGGGGGGGGGGGGGGGGGGGGGGGGGGGGGGGAAGGGGGAGGTGAAGGGGGGTGATAGGTGGAAGAGGCAAAGGGCTGAAGAAGGAATCTAAAAGGAGAGGACGGTAGACCATGGAATAAAGGGAAGGTGGTGGACAGGTTGTGAGGGCAGTGGAGGGGAAAGAGAAGGGGTGAAAGGGCCACAGGAATGAGGGAAAACTGGGGAGGGGGGGGGGGGGGGAAGGAAAACAGAGAGGAGTGGTTACCAGAAAGTCAGAGAAATCGACGTTGATGCCTTCAGGTTGGAGACCACCAAGACGGAATATGAGGTGTTTGTTGCTCCTCCAACCTGCGTCTGGCCTCAACGTGGCAGTAGAGGAGGCCATGGACAGACACAGCACTTCACCTGTGAATTTATCGGTGTCATTTATTGCATCCGTGGTGGCCTCCTCTACGTCAGTGAGACCTGACACATACTGAGGGGACTGCTTCGTTGAGCACCTTCACTCCATCTGCCGCAACAGCCAGGATCTCCCATTGGCCAGCCATTTTAATTCCACTTCCCATTCCCACACTGACATGTCCATCCATGGCCTCCTCTACTGCCACATTGAGGCCAGACACAGGTTGGAGGAGCAACACTTCATATTCCATCTTGGTCGTCTCCAACCTGATGGCCTCAACATTGATTTCTAACTTCCAGTAACCACTCCACTGTTTTCCTTCCTCCCCCCTCTGTTTTCCCTCATTCCTGTGGCCCCTTCACCCCTTCTCTTTCCCCTCCCCTGTCCTCATGACTGCCCACCTCCTTCTCTGTATTCCATGGTTTACTGTCTTCTCCTATCAGATTCCTCTTTCTTCTGCCCTTTGCCTCTTCCACCTATCACCTGCCAACTTCTCACATCATTCCCTTTTACCACTGCTTCCCCACCTACCTACCCACCCTCTCTCACCTGGACTCACCTATTCACCTCGTATCCTCCCTGCCCCTCCCCCCCCCTCAGTCCCCCACTTTATTCTGGTGCTTAATTAGAGGTGCTTAATCAGCACAAAAGATGAATGCTTCATTTCTGCAAGTTTACTTGCTGCTTTCACATTTTAATTAAATGAGTATAGTAATTTGTAAAAATGGGTGCAAAACATTGTCACTAATTAATAATATTATTTTAAGATGAATAATTCCTTTCTTAAGTATATAGCATGCAAGCTACCAACTTGCATAAACACACCTTAAAAAGAACCAAGCAGAACAATTTCAAGATCTTACATTCTAGTCCACCAGTTGGAAATACTACACAGATTCAAATACATTCCTCAGACACACTAGAACAGCTTTCCATGCTCATTAATAGTTTCTGCAACATTAGTTTATAATCATTAAGCTCTTTAAAAAAAAATCAAAAAAGAACACTGCAGTCCAAATACCCTTTTGAAATATATATCTCCCCGTTTCACAATACTGGAACACAGTTTTGTTCCGCATTAGAGCCCTGACTAATCTATCATTCTCGAGCTAGAAAAGCAATCCTAACTTTTTAAAGAGAAAATAAATTAATTTATGCTATTGACAAGTGTACTACACATTGATGTATTCAATGTAAGCACAATGCCAAAACCATAGAACCATACAGCACAAAAACAGGCCCTTCGGCCCACCATGTTGTGCCGTCCATCAAGCCACCCTCACACTATCTAACCCTTTCCTCCCGCATATCCCTCTATCTCACATTCCTCCATCTGCCTATCCAACAAACTCTTGAACCTATCCAATGTATCTGCCTCTACCACCACCCCAGGCAGTGCATTCCATACACCAACCACTCTCTGGGTGAAAAACCTCCCCCTGACATCTCCCCGAACCTCCCACCCATAACCTTAAAGCCATGCCCTCTCGTCTTGAGCATTGGTGCCCTGGGAAGGAGGCGCTGACTGTCTACTCTATCTATTCCTCTCAATATTTTATATACCTCTATCATGTCTCCTCTCATCCTCCTCCTTTCCAGTGAATAAAGCCCTAGCACCTTAAGCCTCTCCTCATATTCCATATGCTCTAATCCAGGCAGCATCCTGGTAAATCTCCTCTGCACCCTCTCCAACGCCTCCACATCCTTCCTATAATGCGGCGACCAGAACTGAACACAGTACTCTAACTGTGGTCTAACTAGAGTTTTGTAAAGCTGCATCATCATTTCGCGGCTCTTAAACTCAATCCCACGATTTATGAAAGCTACCATCCCATAGGCCTTAACTGCTCTATCCACCTGTGAGGCAACTTTCAGTGAACTGTGAATATGAACCCCCAGAAACAATGAGGTGAATTGTCATGTGGTATAATTTAAGTGGTATACTTGACTAATTCAAATTCCCTTGTTAACCAAAGTACAATAGCAATGCTATACAGAAATATTCAGTCCACAGCCTAATTGTTAGCTTTTGATAAATTAGGATGCCAAAGTGCTTTATTTCTCCAATATTTATGACAATTCTATGAATAATGCACAGTTGAATTATAAAAACAAATAAAAAATTAAATGTGGGCTTAACAATCTTTTGTTTGCAAACAAATCAATAAAATAAACTTCAAACGTTACTTACAGCATGGTAACAGGCCCTTCCGACCCAACAAGTTCACGCTGCCCATTTAAACCCACGTTAACCTACCCGTACGTCTTTGGAACGTGGGAGGAAACCGGAGCACCCGGAGGAAACCCACGCAGGCACGGGGAGAACGTACAAACTCCTTACAGACAGCGATGGGAATTGAACCCTGATCGCTGCCGCTGTAATAGCGTTATGCTAACTGCTATGCTACCGTGCTGGTACCGTACCATGTTAAGTCATTAAACATTTTTTCAAGTAAGACAGGATTTCTTCACCTGAAGACCATATCATTATCAATGGTTTTACAGAACAAGAGTGTCTTTCAACCATTTCACCAATCAGCTTTTCCAACTTGTATCCCTTTCTGACCATAGCAACATCATTCTCCTCCAGACTTTCAATTGGGCACAAGTCATTTCCTCCATCACCAGTGTAAATGATTTTCTTATACTGTACTCCCACTTTAAGTTGATCAGCAACAAAGTTAACTAATGCTTTTCTCTTACAAAGATTATCAGGACATTGTGGACAATTATGAGAATGAAAATTCTCAATTCTAAGATAACCTTGTTCATCAAAAGTTGCTGGATTTGTAAGAATGCTATCAAAAGCTAAGCTTGTATTTGTAAATTCTAAGATCCAACTGATGAAAACTGTGTTAGAATCAGAAATAATTATACAGTCAACTCGATCCTTGTTTTGGCAGATGAACTTCAGGAGGTCAATCATTCCTGGACAATATGGTATGGATTCCATAACCTGTTTTATTTCAGGTTCTTTGATTCCTTGGTCTCCAATGTAACCAAGGACTTCTCTCATGTATTCATTCCAGTGTTTTCCATTGTATTTTTTACGAAGCCAATCTGGAAGTTTCTTTTCAGGAGTACATCTCACAACCCAAGTATCACTGTTCCCATCTACAATTGTGTGGTCAAAATCAAAGACGAGTAAACTCTTCATTGTCTGGATACAGCTTCCTACGTTTTAAAACAAAAAGGAAGAAGTGTTTTATACATAGATGCACTCTTATCTTAATTGAAGGTAAATAATGAACATGTTGCATATTTACCCTGTAACTTATGTTGCTGAAAAATTCTGGGCACTAGATTTTAGAAAAGATTGTAAGGCTCTGTACAGGGTGCAGAAGAGATTTACAAAAATTGGTAATCGGTTTATTATTGTCACATGTACCAAGATACAGTGGAAAGCTTTTTTTGCATGCCATCCAAACAGATCACTCCATGCACAAGTACACTGAGGTAGTTCAGAAGGAAAAGCAATAACAGAATGCAGAATATAGTGTTAGTTACAGAGAAAGTGCAGTGCAGGTAGACAAATAAGGTGCTAGTGCCATGACAAGGTAGATCGAGAGATCAAGAATTATCATTATCGTACAAGAGGTCTGTTCAAGAGTCTTATAATAGTGGGAAGGAGTTCAGTTACATGGATGGACTGGAGGAACTGGAGTTGTTCCCCTTGGAACAGAGGGAGTTGCAAGTAAAATCACAAAGGGTATTTTCTTTCTATCGAGCAGATAGAAAATGCTCCTATTTGCAGAGGAGTCAAGAACTAGGATATTGAATGAATGCGATTGGCAAGAGATCTAAGGGACACAAGAATTTTCTTTTTAAAAGGAAACCAGTATGTAGTTCAGATCTGGAGTGCATTTCCAGGGGTCAACTTGGTGGCAAATTCAATCGTGCATCCAAAAGGAAGCTGGATGAGTATCTGAAAGGAATTTCAGATATTTATCCAGCTTCCTTTTGGATGCACGATTGAATGGGGCTAGGGGCTAACTGGATTGTTTTTACATGAAGCCTGTATGGATTTGATAGGCCCAAATGGCCTTTTCCCAAACTCAGGTGGCTGTGAAATTCTACAGTTTTCTGATTAAATTGCTGTATATTCATTGTGTATTAACCCACGCCAAAATTCCAAGGGAAAACAAAACAAAACCATATCCTACTTTTCATTCCAGCAATGTACAGGCACACAAATAAATTATAATTGTTTAAGCGAAACATGGATCTATTGTTAAGCCAGCAATGCCTCAAAGGGCTGAATGGCCTCCTATCGTTATAGAGAAATATTGGATAACAGAATTAGTGAGGGAAGAACACTATTTCTTCTACACACTTTCATTTTTAAAGCCCATCAATAATGCAAATACATACTAGTGCCAAATATGTTTTGGTGCCAGTTTGAAGACAGAGGTTTGAGTTTGTTTATATTATCTCAACAGCTCTTTATCAGGAAATCATTCAGTGAAGTGGAAAGATCACCCAACTTATATCAGGGTTGGTGTATTTTATTGAAAAAAAATCACAAAAACAGCAGATGCTGGAAATTTGAAATAAAAATAGAAAATGCTGGAATAACTCAGATCTGGCAGCATCTGCAGAAAGAGAAAACAATTAATATTCCAGGTTGAACACTTTTCATCAGAACCGAGGAAGACGTGCTGAATTTTTCCAGCATTTTAAAAAATTTTTATTGGTGTTTTTAGCGTCAAAGCTAATAATAAATCTAAATTTCAAAAAGGAAAATATTTTAAACGAAGCTAACCACAAAATAAGACTAACAGACATACTTTGGATACTAGAGAGAAAAAAGAATCACAATAATGAAGAACACGAAATGTACAGATAGCAAATTTTATATGCCGTTTTATATTCCACGTGTTCCCGTGTTTCTTAATAACAAGCCATGTGTTCGCTTGAAACAATTTATATTAGAGGATTTCTAGATTAATTCAGATTTTCCTAATCGCCTTCAGAAATATTTCAGATTTCATTTTACTCGCACTTCTTTCCCAACTGCCTCATTTAAGTAGGCCTCAAGGAGGGCAGAATTTCACTACCGGGACCAAGGGTAATAAACCTTGAGCACAGAGCAGCCGCTGTTGATGACCCAGTGATAACTCCCACTTCTGCAAGCAGCCTTTCCCCCTTTTAGTTTCCTTTCATTGGTTCAAATTAAAAATGCCCACGACTCCTCAAAAAAAAACATACCCAACGTTTAAATCCAAAAGACCTTCATTTAATACGAATCCTTGACTCGACTCTGGAAATAAGCAGGACTGAACAGCGACAGCACCGACAAGCAGCCGGAAAACCCCACCCGGACCTGGACCAGGCGCAGCCGCCGCGACGCTCCACTCATCGTTCGCGCCACTTCACGTAACCCCGCCGCGACGCTCCACTCATCGTTCGCGCCACTTCACGTAACCCCGCCCCGCCGCCTGTTGCCTGGTAACGGAGAATACATTCTGCTGGGGCCGGGCACACACTTTGCTCACACTTCTGGCGTTGTTGCTGGGCAACACAGAGCCCACCGCGGTCCGGCTGTGCGCTCCAGGAAATGTTGGCCTTCGGTGATTAACTTCTGAACCATGGTGTCATTTCTTTAAGCAAATGGCGACGGCGACAAACTTTGTGCCGCCAAATGGAAGATCGATGAGTGACATTAGAAACAATTCTGGTGAGTTCTTCTTCAAAGTAGGTCAAAGGACGTACAATCGGGTTGCATCTGTAGGACTAGAGCCAGCGGGTTCACCCGGTCCGATGGATTCGGCTGCGATAAACTTGTACATTTGGACAAAGATAACCTACCTAACTCGTGAGGTCCAGTACTTGCTCAGTGTGAATATAGTCGCTACGATGGCACTCTGAAGTTTACGCACCACATAACTGGGAACTTTCGTTCCGACGGGGTTATTGAGATAAATTTTCATGAATTGCATCAGGTTGCTAGGCTAAAGGACAACAGGTTTTACTATCGCCCAAGGACAAAATTATAATGCTATTTGTACAATATGTTTTTCCAACATAATAAAACCAATTATATCAAACTTCTGGAGTAAGGTTTAATAAACTCTTTGTAGGGTCCTTGATCCTCATCCACTGACCCTTGTTGACTATAATGTTAACGAACTCCTCAGGGCTCATATCCCGGGAACCATCTTCCAGTAAATTCACCATCACCTTCAATGTACTAGAATAGTCTTTGGTCTTGTGGAAAAGGGTATTTGAACATTAACCAAGGTATTTGAACAAAAAGGTATTTGAACATTAACATTGAACATCTACCAGGCAGCCTAAATGTTGGTCTACCTGCTTTCCCATTTACTTCCAAGACCCGGACTACCTACAGCTGACATCTTAAGGCATTGCAGGGGACCAATGGTGTCTCAGGAAGATTCTCTAAATCCACTGGAAGGAGAAGTGAATCTAAGCATTCTCTCCCCAGTACACAGCCTTGTCATCGAGGCCTTAATTTCACTCTGTTGGCTCCATTGGGTAGACCAGACTTCCAAAACAGGCACTCTATTCCAAGGACTGTCACGAGAAGAGATTTCCAGGTGGAGAGAAAAAAGTTCAGGATGTGCTCAAAGCATTCTTAAAAAAAATACAACATCGCCGCACACTCTGGGAATCCCTGTCCCATGACTGCTCAAAGTGGGATGGCAATCAGGTGCACAAAAAACCCCATCACAACCAGCAGAAAGAGCACACTAATTCACAAACTACCAGCTCGAATGCACCATCAGACACGTCTGGCCCCATCTTTGGAACAGCCTGTGTTCCCACATTGGCCTCAACAGTCACTTCATCCTCAATCCTGAGGACTGGCTAAAAAGAATATATTAGGATGGATTAAGGATTGGTAAAGTGCAGTGATTAGAATGGGAAAAATGAGTTAGTTTTGAGATGGCAGAGTGCATTGAAAGGAGTATCACATGGTTCAGTCATTGACCCTCCATTTACAATTTGTATCAGTGATTTAGCTGAGGCAACCAATTGTTATGTATGTTGACAATACAAAGCTAAATGGAAAAGTAATCTATGAGGAAAGTGTAAAAAGGTTGAGAAGATGGCAAATGGAGTATAATGTGTGGATGTGTATAATTATCCACTTTGGTGGAAGGAATAGAATAGCATGAGAGAAGGGTTCCTTGTAAATAAATCACTTGTACATCATAGAGAGTTAGTATGCAAGTTTTAGAAAGTGAAACAAAAAGTCTTGCTACATATATATAGGGCTTTGATGAAACTATGCCTCCATACACTTTTGATATCCCTACCAACTTTCATTAGGGGGGGGTACAACAAAGGTTCAGAAGAGTAATTCGATGAATGAGTCAGCTGTCCTATGAGGAGAGTTGATGGAAAGGTACTACATTCTCTGGAGGTGAAAAAGAGATACGCCCCTATTCAAATGTAGGATAGATGTTGAGCAGTTGTTTTCCCTGTCTGGAGAGTCTAGATATCATGATGAGAGTTTTAGTATAAGTTGTCATCTATTTAAGACTGAGAAAAGGAGAAATTTCTTCACTCACACAGTTGCGAATCCTTAGAATTGCCAGCTGTAGAGGCTGTGTTTGCTCAATACTGAAATCAATAGATTTTTAGATACTAAAGTATTCAAGACATATGCAGATGGAGTGGTTGGCAGTGAATTTTAGCCACACTCTGACTGGATGACACAGCAGTCATGAGGATCCATATGACCTAGATCTGTTTCAAGTTCTTATGTGCCCATGTTGTCATTTTGCAGAGAGACCAGATGGAAGGAGAAATTCTCATTGGAATCCTTGCTCTCCCAAGAGAGTATAGGGAAGCAAAACAATGTGGCTGTACTTATAAGAAAATGAGAAGGCACTCAATGTGAAAGGCTGTCACTCAATTACATTGCAAACTGCTGTAGTTATCATGGCATTACCTGGTGTAATTAAGGCAGTATGTTCCCGAATCTTTTTGCCTTCAGCCAACTCTAGATGTGCACAGGTGATATCAGCAATGTTAACAGGCCAAATCTTACTGCAGTAGGGCAGCTTATTGTGCATACTGATAAAAAGAACTTCTTCTGACTTTTCAATTTGAATGTAATTCCTTCATAATTTCCTGCCATGGTACAGTGAAGATAGCGGGGCCAGGTAGGATCACTGTGAATAGTGGCATACCTCCTTTAATAAATTAAATTTAAGAAAAAAAGCAGAACTGATTGGAAAGGAAAATTAATTACAGACAAACTGGATAAATAAAGAGAGAAAAAAAGAGAGTGGTATGGAGAGAGACTGGGAGAGAGAGCGGGAGAGAGAGTGCAGAATCTAAGGATAAAGGAAAATAAGGCAAATTATATTTATATTATTAGAATCTCAAAGAAGGGCTTATTACATACAAGAATGGGAGTCAGCTGTTTAAATTGTTCAATTTTTGGGCTAGAGGGGTTGAATAATATTGTATTAACAGTTATACAATATGAAATGCAGTATGCCTAAATTTTCTATAGTCTGTGTAATGGCCAATTAAAGTGGACAAGTAATACAGAAAATTCTCAAAAATAATAGTTGGGTTGAGAGCAAATAACCACTAGTGTGAGGTAAACAGTGGAGTCATGTGCAATTCACATTATATCTTTACTTTGTCAGAATTTGTAGTTATTAATGCCATAGTTATAAACTGTTATTTTTTCCAAAAATGATTTCTTTAATTAGCTACAGATGAATCATCTTTCTCACAGTCTTTATTTCTCAGTGGAATACATTTTTATTGAGAATTATGAATGTCTGTCACTGTTTATCTTCACCCTCTTTTTATTTTCCCAGTTCACTTTAGTCAACTCTGTCTTTATATCTTTATAATTGCCTTTATTTAAGTTTAAGATAATGGATTTAGATCTAAGTTTCTCATTCTCAAAATTGAATATGAGATTGAGAATGTCCCAGAGGATCCATTGCTATGAGCTCATTTAATTAATCCTCGCTCATTACACATATGATAAGATTTAAAATAGCCAGTTCCATGGTTGGTTCCACAATTTATTATTCAATTCTCTATGAACTCATCCTAGAGGCTGCCTTTGCCAATTTGATTTAATCAATCCATGTGAAGATTAAGGCCACCCACAATTATTAAGTAAGTTTATTTCAAGTCCTCATTATTTCTTGATTCAAGTCCTGCAATGTAGCTACCATTAGAGATCCCATTGCCACCAATGATTTGTTTCCCTTGCTTTATCGTATCTGCACCCAAACTGATTTTGTGTCTTGATCTTCTGAGTCAAGACCATTTTCCATTATGCGCTAACCTCAGACTTTATAAAGAAAGCTCCCCACCTCCTTTTCCCTTCTTTACACCTTCCCAAATTCCAAGGACCCCAGAATATTCAGTTCTCATCCTTACTCACCTTGCAATCATGTCTCTGCATATGAATTGTTATCCTTATGGAGTTTGATGAGATTCCTAATGAGGAACATGATTAACTCAATAATTTTGTAAAAGTAAATTAGTAGTTGCAGCATTGATGGGAGCTCAATTGTTAATGAATAGTAATTATTATAATTGCATGTTATTGAATACTATTTTCCAGCTGCTTATCTATTATGTATGCACTGTAGGTAGAATATCTTTAGTTCGGAACACCAAGGTATGTGCACCAAAATGTTCTGAGGAAAGGGATCCTGGAGATGTGAATGGTAGGTGCTTTTAATGCTGAGAAATATAACCATGCATGTAGTGTTAAATTATAAATACAGAATTAAGTTCTAAGTTGTTAAATAGGTGCAGCATTAAAAGGATGTTTGATTATTAGTATGATTAGAAAATGTCAGTAAATAACACAAAGAATTAATTTATGCTCGCTAATTCAGTGTATCCTGGATTCTGGATTGTGTGCAGATATTAAAAATGGGGGAAATTCTTGATCTGGGTGCAGATAGGGGGAACTGGAAGCACTTACACCATCCACATTTATTACAGATAGCTGCCAATATTGAAATGAAATCAGAGAATGCTGGAACCACTCAATAAGTCAGGTAGTGTCTGTGGAAAGTGAAACAGTTAACATTTCAGGTTGAAGACCCTGCAGGATCAGAATCATTAACTCTGTTTCTCTTTCGTTTTCAATGGAAGCTACTTGATCTCTGAGTGTTACTGACATTTTCTGCCTTTATTTAAGACTTCCAGCATCTACAGTGTTTTTTATTTTAATTGACATGTTTACATAACATGTTTTGTAGACTTAGGATGACTTACAGTTTTTTTAAAAGTCAATGAAGAATTTCTTGGTTATTATGTAGAAAGTCCAGCAGCCAATTTAACCACAGCAAGGTTGCACAAAAAATGGACAAACCAGGTGATCTTTTTCATTGGAGTTGCTGAGAGACAAATATTGGCCAGGATATAATAACCAGCAGATAGCATTCACCATTAGTCAGTAGAGTAAGTTTCAAAAGTTTGGCTTTTATTTAATATGCCAGCTGTTTTAGGAAGTTCAATGTTCTTCTAATCAAGTGCACCAACCAATTTATACACCAATTTACAAAGCCCCACCATCTGTACAGAGTTCATTTTTCATGTATTGGGGATTTCCATGATAAACTGTTAAAAAGTTGGAAATATGTGACCCTAAAAATAGATATTGGAAATTACACAATATTAAAAACTCATCAGAGTCTCATGCATCATAAAGCTGAACTTACACAGGGGAGCACATATCCTGAAGTTACTCGGGCTGGCCACAGTGAAGGTAAATGAAAATGCAAAGGTGTTTTAAATTTGCTTGGTTAAAACAATTCTTATTTTGTTTTAGGTTGTATGCATAAGGCACTGATGATCAGTTATGATGAATTGGTGATTGGTTTTACTATCTACCAGTTATATCAGATAAATCATATTAGAAAGAGCACCTTTGCTTTTTCTAGTATGATTTATCTGATATAATTGGCAGGGAATATGCTTACTCTATTTGGAATTTCATGGTTTGGAAATTTTAGCACAGATTCATGACAAACCAAAGGACCCTCATGGATTACAATTTCCAAATTTGGTGGATCTTCGACAAGTTACTGTTCTTCCAAAAGCAGAATGGCAACGAATCCAGGATGATTTGAATGGTATAAATAAAGAGGCTGAATTTTTACGTGCTCAGAAGGAAGAAAGAGAAGCTTTACATTTACAATCTAAAGAAGTAACTAAACACTGGACAAACACCATTGCAGTAAGCACTCTTTAAGTATCTTATACTGTCTGTTGTTATGTTGTGCAACATTATCGGTTTTTATTGTTTGTCACAATTGATCAATTAAAATTTACAGAATTCTGTTGTGCATACAATAAGGGAGCATTGTTTTTCTATTAACATCCAGGGTATAGTTGAGTTCATTTGATTGTATTTGAGAAGCAGATGTAAAATGACTAGCAAATCAGAAAAGGTGGGGGTTAACATAGTTTTTATACTACAATTCCAGTAACAATCTTGAGTATTGCCCTTTAGTTTTTCATATGAAAGTGATGACACAGCTTTTACCCAATTTTCATGTATTTATGCAGTTTGTCCAGGTCATGTTGAAAAGGAGTCTAACTTCTAAACCTTCCCCTTATTTCAGGCTGTCTGGGGAATTGAAATTGCCACACTGCATGTCATCATAACAGTGAAGCAATTATAACTGCCCTCTTTTGTGAGCAAGCTTATAATTTGATGCATTTAGGTCTCCAGATTGACACTGATATTTTCACATAAAAGATTACAGTAATAAATAGGTTGGTGGGTGGCTTTTGGTTGTATTTTATTGGTAGAAGTTTGTTATCCACTATAACATCCAACTGTAAGGTTAGCAACAGGAAGAGACCATTCAGTCCCTTAAGCCTGCTTTACCATTGAGCAATATCATGGCTGATATGATCTTGGCTATGTACAGATAATCTCAAGGCCACTTCTGTGGACAGAGTCACATGTACCTCAATCTCTCAGCAGCCGCATGTCTTCAAAATCTATTGTTTATTAGGGAAGCCGTGACAGCATTGCTTCACCTATTCTAACCTGCAGCCAAAATCTGCCACAAGTATTACACTGTGAGGGACTTACAAACAAAATAAAGTAGTAGGTTGCCTTGCCCAAAGTAACAAGAATCAGAAGGGTCAATCATAGAGTTTGGATGTGTAATTTCTTCAAGGCAGACAGTTTGATAAAAGGCAAATCATCTATGACAAATTTGTTTGTATATTTTGAGGTTGTGACAGGAAGAGTGAATAGAGGGGAACGCTTTATGTAACGTATTTAGATTTCAAAAGACATTTGACAAGGTGCCACATAAATTAAGAGCACAAGGTGTTGGAGGAAGGGTGTTATCATGGATTGAAAACTGGCTGTGACATAGAAAAGAGGCTCTCCAGGCTGGAGAGATGTAACTAGTGGAGTACTCCAGGGGTCAGTTCATGGCTCTCAATTGTTTACCATTTGTATAATGACCTGGTGGAGGGAACAAAATGTAAGGTTTCCAAGTTTGCCAATGATACAAAAATAGGTGAGAGACATGTTGTGATGAGGACACTGATTCCGTAATAGGATATAGGTAGATTGAATGATTGGGTGGAAACCTGGCAAATGAAGTTTAACGTGGGGAAGTGTAAGGTCACACACTTCACTAAGAAGAATCAAAAGGTGGATTATTATCTAAACAGAGACGGAATGCAAATGAGTGAATTCAGAGGGATCTATATGTTCCCGTGCATGATTCACAAAACGTTAGCAGGCAAATCCAACAGGTAGTTAAGAGGGCAAATGGCACGTTGGCCTTTATTGGAAAAGGGTTGGAATTTAAGAATAGGGAGGCTTTGTTAAGGTTATACCCTTACCTAAAGAAGGATATAGTAGCATGAGAGGCTATCCAAGGAGATTCACCAAGCTAATTCCTGGGATGAAAGGATTAGACAGTTTGGAGTTTAGAAGAACGAGTGGTGATGTCATTCAAACATATACGATCCTAAGGGGGTCTGACCAGGTAGAAGTTGAGATGTTTTCACTAGTGGGAGAGTTACGAACAAGGGGACATGGCTGCATAATAAGGGGCCGGTCATTAAAAACTGAGGTGGATAGAAATTTCTTCTCTCTGAGGGTAGTGAATCTCTGGCATTCTCTGCCCCTGAGGATGATGGAGGCCAGATAATTAGATATATTCAAGGTGGAAATAGATAAATATTTGCAAGATAGAGGAATTGAGGGTTATGGGGACCTGGCACAGAAGAGGAGTTGAGGCCAGCATAGATCAGCCATGATCATATTGAATGGTGGGGCAGGCTGCTGGATCATTCCCGCTACTATTTTCTTGTGTTCTTGTGTATCATCATTAATGTATGTTTTAGCACTGCCTAACCTGGCATAATAGCAGATTTTATTGCACAAACAAATTCAGTGAAGTGCAATGTAATTTTGGTTTTATTTATTAATTTTCTTGGAATCGTGATATTGTTGCCAAGGCCAGCATTTATTGCCCTTCCCTAAATGAGCAAGTGGTGGTGAACCACCTTCCTGAATTCCTGTAGTCCTTCCAAAGGTACTCCTACAATGATGTTGGAAAGGGAGTTCCAGGATATAGTCCCAGCAAATCAGACCCAGTGACAGAGGGAATAGCAATATATTTCCACGTCAGGATGGTATGTGATTTGGAGGGGTAAATGCAGGTGCTGATGTCCCACGTGCCTGAAGCCCTTGTCCTTTTGGATAGTACACATTGCAAGGTTCTCTGTAGGTGATTATTACACATGATTTTGAAAAGTTATCATCACAGGTATTGAACTTGTTAAGGCTAGTACGTTGTCTTCTCTCTATTGCTCACAGTTGTCCCTGGTTGGACTATTTAGGATTCCTAGAGCACAAGAATGCAGTGAAATATTGGGAATAATATGTACTTGTTGGTAGTATGTTTAGTGGTAAAGTAAGTTGCTATAATTAAGTCTATGTGCCAAGTATGTACACTGGCTATGCTTGTTGCTTCTCAGGATAGTCTGTATCTTTCATTCTCTTATTTATATCTTTATTGTAGCAGAAACTTATTCTCCATGTGTGCACTGGAGCCAATGCAGCAATGGACAGTCAGTTTTAGCATTTGCCTCTTCTGTATTGGTACATCAATGTATTTGTTTTAATTGAACACGACTACACCACTATTGTTCAAATATGATATCATTTTATATCATGCCAGGAAGCTTTTTTTTAATAATGTGTGTGTCTGTCCTTGTATACATTTAATGTCTGACACTAATTTAAATAACAGGCACATTGACATTGATGACCTTTTGTATTTTGATCATACTGCCAGCTATGCTTTCCAAAATTAGTTCCAGAGTTGGTATTGGTATTGGTTTATTATTGTCACTTGTACCAAGGTACAGTGAAAAGCTTGTCTTACAAACCAATTGTACAGGTCAATTCATTACACGGTGCAGTTACATTGAGTCAGTACAGAGTGCATTGATGTAGTACAGGTAAAAACAGTAACAGCTTCCTGATGTGGATAGTTGAATGCCTCACAATTTGTGATTTATTGCTTGTGCTTTTAAGGCAGAGGCATCTAAAAATTTGATTTTGTATGAGTTGTTTCTTAAAATAACTAACAGCTTTGTGATAAAATTATGCGCCCAATAGCTGTGGAAAAAAGAACTCAAATAAACATTTGACTAGTAATGTGATAAAGCTATAAATAAAGAATTTAAACCACAAATTTTGAAAAAGTTTCTTAATATTCATAATTAACGAATTGCAGAATAATCATACTCTGCTTCAGGCCCTTAGAGCTTAATTTTGCATGAAATGTAAGAGACCTTTATTATCAGATTGTCACTATAGAACAAGAATTGTAACACAAAATCAGCTGTTGAGAAACACACTATATCAAAAGTAAATCAAGTGTATTGTAGTTGAAAAGTTAATATCTTGTGACAAAAATGTTACAAAGCTTTCAAAAGCTAATTTACAAAAAAGATGTACAATCTGTCCTAGGGTCACAGACAAAAAAGACTTGATGCAGGAAAACAACGTAAAGAAAAGGAAGAAGAGGAAAGGAGACAAATAGATTTGGAAGAGGCAAAATATAAGGAACAGAAAAGAAAAGAAAATCTGGAGCGGGCTAAAACTCTGCTTTTCTACCAGACTGACAGAGTGAAAGGATTTAATGTACAGTATCATGTTTTTTTCTAAATTATTAAAAACTCTTTTGAATTAAAAACAGTTCAATTTACTTTAAGTGAATGTTATAATATTGATTATATTTATTAATCTCATAATTTTGCTTCAGAAATTAAATTCTTTCATGACAATATTAATCCATCATCATAGTTGACTTGATTTCAATATTACCTAACCAATGTTTCATTATCATTTATCAAGAGAAGTAATAAGATTACAAACTATTTCTCAATTTTGACATTGAATATCCTTCCTGTGACACCCAAATAAAGCTCAAGCCGTCAGAAATGAATATAAATATGGATTAAGCCTTTAATTATTTTTTATGTCATGAATGTGGGACATGATTTTTTTTTCCTTTTTTTGATGATGAAAAGGTGTAACCTTCAAATGACTCATTGAGGATAATGCCCACTACTGGGATCCCGCTACCTTCCCATGTGATTAGATTTTAACTTGTTTTTGACTGTAGGAGAACCTTGCTTTAAAAATATAAACAAGAACCAATGACATCATTTCAATCCCAATACAATTTTAGCTTAACGCCTGAGCATGGGGGAGGGAAGACTACCGGGAGTAAGACAGAGGTAAGACTACCTCTGTTTGGCAATATAGCACAGCTGGTGATGTATGGGACTCTGTAATGTAGCTTCAGGTTTTCACCACATAGATTCATGATTTTGTCTTATTCATTCATCCAAGTCAGTTGCTCTTTCAAGTTTTTTCAAGTTTGCAGAATTACATTGATAGGAAGCAGAGCATATGTATCACTGGGAGTAGGATGAAAAGTTCAGTATGGGTAAATATGAGGCTATCTGCTGAAAAAAATCAAATTGGAATAATTTATTGACAGTAAGAGGTTAGGAGCTATGCAGTGAAAAGATATTTTAGTATTTATTTTATCCTAAAAGTTAATACAGAGCTACAAAAGTAAACAAAACAGTTAACGGAATGAAAGTATAAATGCTGGAGATTCTCAGCAGGTTAGTCAGCATATGTGAAGAAAGAAATCGAATCAATGTTTCAGGTCCCTGACTTCTCATCAGAACAGAAAAAGTGAGAAAACAAGCATACTTTAAGTTGCAGAGAGTGGAGGGGTGGAGAGAACAAAGGGAATATTTTGTGACATGGTGGAAACCAAGTTAGCCCAGGTGACATGAGTGCTGTTAGTGCCATCTGAGAGACGGTGTTAACCACAGCTGTCTGGATGATCGTATTTAAAGAGAAATGAATGAGGGTAGTAGAGAGAAAAAAATGCTGGAACCAAAAGATGCCAAACACAGCTATTACCGGAAATCTGAAATAAAAGAAGAATCCTGGAAAAGGCCAGTTACCTGAGTCCAGAGTGTTGCATTCTGCTGAGATCCGAGGTGAGGTCTATTCCTCAAGCTTGCATTGGGTTTCATTGGAATAGTGAAAGACTCCAAAGATAGAGAGCTCAGAGTAGGAGTGGGATGGAGAATTAAAGTGATGTACAGCTGAAAGGTCAGGGTCACCCTTGTGAACCAAATGGAGGTGTTCTGCAAAGTAGTCAGCCAGTTTGGGTTTGGTTCTTCCACTGCAGAGGAGACAATGTTGGGAGCATCCAAATGTGATAGACTACATTGGAAGTAGTACAAATGAATTGCTGCTTCATCTGAAGAACTGTTTGGGTCTCAGGATGGTAGAAAGGGCTGGGGTTTCATCCCCTGTGATTGCATGGGAAAATTGAAAAAGAAGGGAAGTAGTAGGTGAAGATGGAGTCATGGTGGGGTGGATCCTTTTTAATACTGAAAAGGGAGGGGTGGTGACAATATGTCTGATGGTGGCATCTTGTTGAAGGTGATGGAAACTACAGGGATGACCTATTGAACGTGGAGGCTGGTGGGGTGAAAGGTGAGGACAAGGGGAACCCTATCCTTGTTCTTCCGGGGAGGAGAGGGAGTGAGAGAAGAAGTGTGGGAAATAGAGTAACCATGTTTGAGACCTCAGTCAACTATTGTAGAGGGAAAGCATGTTTAATTTAAAAGCAAGTCCTCTCAGAGCACTGGAGTAGAAAGTCTCATCATCAGAACAGAGAAGGTGGAAATGGAAAATTGGGAGAATGGAATGGAGTCTTTACAGGAAGCAGGGTGAGAGGAGGTATAATTATTTCTTTGTCAAGTTATTTGCTATTAGCATTAACAGAATGTTGGATTTAATCTCAAGTTGTTTGCAATTCAAACTATGTGTACCAACAATACTTCTAGCTGACTGCAGGCTTGTGCATATTTATAGGAATTGGATTTGGTGGCCTAAGAGGGATATATCACCTTAAACGTAATACCTTCTCAGTAGAAGGGCAGTGCATTAAATGTTATAACATTATTGTTATAAAAATATGTAATATCCACATTCAAATACCCTAAGAACACAGGCAATCTACTACTAATGCTGAATTAGAAATGATAAAGGTTATGAAAGCTAAAATTCAGTCTTGTAGTCATGTTGATGTGAATAAATTCCTTGAACTTGTACCTTCAGTATATAACTTCATCTGATCACACAGTTTTATTAGACAATCTACATTACAAGCATTCAGTGTTCTTCATAACGAATGCACATATTTTTGTAGGCTGCACTGATGCTCACTGAAGCGCTAAAAGAACGAGAAGCCCAGATTGAACTGAACCAGAAAAGGGCAAATTTTCTTAAAAGTCAAGAAAAACAATTTCTGGAGGAAATGCAACGCGATACATACTCAAGTGAGGATGTAGAGTATCAAAAAATGCTAAAACAAAAAGAAGAGAGAAAGGCTCTTTCTGATTTCCATCAACAACAGTGAGTAAAAGATCAATTTCAGTTATGTTTTTGAAACTCATTCCTTTGATTTATAAGTCTTGCAAATGGGCTGCACTGTTGAAGATGCTATTTTACAAAGATCTCATGCTAAAGTCTGTTATGCTCCATCATTTGAACATAAAAGATCCCATTGCAATATTTCAAAGAACTGCAGGGAAGTTATGTTTGGAGTTCTTACCAATATTGATATTTAAATCACCACGACTTAACTGGGAGAAGACAGAGAGTGGTAGTGCATGATTGTTTCTCAGACTGGAGGCCTGTGACTAGTGGTGTGCCTCAGGGATCTGTGCTGGGGCCATTGTTGTTTGTTGTCTATATCAATGATCTAGATGATAATGTGGTAAATTGGATCAGCAAGTTTGCTGATGACACTAAGATTGGAGGCATTGTGGACAGCGAGGAAGACTTTCAAAGTTTGCAGAGGGATCTGGACCAACTGGAAAAATGGGCCAGAAAATGGCAGATGGAACTTAATGCAGACAAGTGTGAGGTCTTGCATTTTGGAAGGACAAATTAAGGTAGGACATACAGAGTAAATGGTAGGGCACTGAGGAGTGCGGAGGACAAGATAAGACAAGATAAGACAAGATAAAATGTTTATTAGTCACATGTACATTGAAACACACAGTGAAATGAATCTTTTGCGCAGAGTGTTCTGGGGGCAGCCCGCAAAGTGTTGCCACGCTTCCGGCACTAACATAGCATGCCCACAACTTCCTAACCTGTACATCTTTGGAATGTGGGAGGAAACTGGAGCACCCAGAGGAAACCCACGCAGACACGGGGAGAACGTACAAACTCCTTACAGACAGTGGCAGGAATTGAACCCAGGTTGCTGGTGCTGTAAAGCGTTACACTAACCGCTACACTACCGTGCCTGAAGGTACAAAGGGGTCTGTGAGTTCAGATACATAATTCCCTGAAAGTGGTGTTACAGGTAGACAGGGTTGTAAAGAAGGCTTTTGGCATCCTGGCATTCATAAATCAAAGTATTGAGTATAGGAGTTGGGATGTTATGGTGAGGTTGTATAGGACATTGGTGAGGCCAAATTTAGAGTATCGTATGCAGTTCTGGTCACCTAACTATAGGAAGGATATCAGTAAGATTGAATGAGTGCAGAGAAGATTTACTAGAATGTTGCCGGGTCTTCAGGAGTTGAGTTACAGGGAAAGATTGAACAGGTTAGGATTTCATTCCTTGGAGCACAGAAGAATGAGGGGAGATTTGATAGAGGTTTACAAAATTATGAGGGTTGTAGACAGAGTAAATGCGAGTAGGCTCTTTCCACCTAGGTTAGGAAAGATAAGTACGAGAGGACATGGCTTTAGGGTGAAAGGGGAAAGATTTAGGGGGAACTTCTTCACTCAGAGAATGATGAGAGTGTGGAACGAGCTGCCATCTGACGTGGTAAATGCGGGCTCAGTCTTAAATTTTAAGAATAACATGGACGGGAGAGGTCTGGAGGGTTATGGACTGGGTGCAGGTCAATGGGACTAGCGTAATAAAGTTTCGGCACAGACTAGAAGGGCCGAATGGCCTGTTTTCTGTGCTGTAGTGTTCTATGGTTCTAAAAAAATAAATTATCATATAATTATTTATTGATGCTTCCTGTGGAACAGTTTGTCCTATATTTCTGCTGTGACTCTGAATCAAATAGGTTGCAATGTGCTTTGGGACAGTCTTAGATCATGAAAGATTCAATCTAAATGCATTTCTTTTAACTGTTTCTTTTCTCATGAATGGTTACCAATAGTTACCAGAAACTACATAGCAGCTTCATAACCCTGTGAATATGCTTGAGGGAAAATTGCGTTAATAATATGATGTTAACAACTGAGGCTTGAAAACTCCAGCTTCTTCCAATGTAGCCCTTTGTATTGTCATCAAGGTAGCTAGAAATCAGATTTGGACTCAAATGTGCTGAGCATGGTATAAGGGATGTTGTTAGTTTGCAGCCTAGGCCTTCTCTAGATGTAGCCATCAACCTAAGATAAGTTGGGGGGAAAAAACTAATAAATTGCTGTCTCAGGAATTTCTAGTTTCCCAGCCCTGAAAAAAAATGGTAATGTGGTGAGACTAGATATACCTGTTAGATGAAGTGTAGCAGTGGGAACCATCTGCAAATTCAAATCATTATCATGGCCTGGAACCGTCAAGGGCAAGGTAATTAAACAGTAACATTGTTTTCTTGAAAGGAACTTAAGTATGCCTCTCTTGGTTAATTATGACTCTGAAGGAGGACATTCAGTCTATTGCATCCTTGCTGGTTCTAGCAGAGCAAATCCCATCAGTTTCATTCACCCTCTCCTTATTTCTCAGGAGCCCTGCAACTTATTCTATTATTACCATTCTAAGGGATAACTTACAAAAGCTAATTAATCTGCCATCACATCTTTGGGATGTGTGAGGAAACCGGACTACCGGGGAAACTCATGCAGTCACAAGAACATGCAAACCCTACATAGACAGCACCTGAGGTCAGGATCTGAATTGGTCCCTGAAGCTGTGAAGCAGCAGTGCTAACTGCTGTGCCACTGTAACACACCTTGGAAGGGACAAAAGTGGGTATTCTTATGAGTGGTTCTGGCAGCTGTGTTCGTGCCTCAAAAACTTATTGGTCCAGTGCACAAGCCTGAGAAATAAGGAGAGGGTGAATGAAACTGATGGGATTTGCTCTGCTAGAACCAGCAAGGATGCAATAGACTGAATGTCCTCCTTCAGAGTCATAATTAACCAAGAGAGGCATACTTAAGTTCCTTTCAAGAAAACAATGTTACTGTTTAATTACCTTGCCCTTGATGGTTCCAGGCCATGATAATGATTTGAATTTGCAGATGGTTCCCACTGCTACACTTCATCTAACAGGTATATCTAGTCTCACGACATTACCATTTTTTTTCAGGGCTGGGAAACATTTCAACAGATATTTTTACTGAAATATGCAAACATAGTTGATACCGACTGCAACTTCTGTAAGCAGCCCTTTTATGAGGGGATACCCATGAAAGTTGCTCATTTGTCCACTACCTTTACATAATAACAATGGTATTTAAACATTTTTTTGATGGCAGGATAAAGGAACATGAACAACTAAGAAAACAAGAGAAACAGCAAGATATAATGGAAGGAAAAGAAATCAAGAAATTGATGCAGTTGTATAAATGGGAACTTAGTAAAATTGAAGAACTTAAAAAGCAAGAAAAATACAACAATAAGATCAGTCATATGGTAGGCTTCAAGCACTTTTTCATCCCAAAGAGTTGAATGACATATAGTCCCAGAGATTCAGGCGGCTTGTTGTCATAGTAGTATTTGATTTCTGATATGATATTTTCTGCTTTCTTGTTTTGTCCCAAAAGCTTTGCTTGAAAACATTGATTCTTTTCCGGATTAACAGTACAAACATCCAGGCTATCATTGATTTATAAATTTTGCTTGAAATGAGTAATCCAACCTTTTTACACAAGTGCCTGCTTATCACATAAATCTGATTTCTAGCTATCTTGATGACAATACAGAGGGCTACATTGGAAGAAGCAGGAGTTTTCAAGCCCCAGTTGTCAACAAAGGTGTACCGAACCCAGAACCCATTGCAAATTCCACTGGGATAACTGCCAAAAGTGACCAAGCTGCCACAAATTCATACCTTTCAGCCAAAATCTCAAACTCCTCCATTTACAGTTCTTGGTTATGTCCTCTCCTACCAGCAAGATAATTCCACAGTGACTTACAGTTGGAGACAGTATTCCCCACATATGGAGGAAACAAAGGGGAGTTTTGCAGCCCACCATGGTAAATAAAAAAAGTGTATCTAATCTGAATTTTTGCCATCTTCCTGCCAATTGCTTGCTATTTTCTATCGACCACTCTGACAATTGTTCAGACATTCTTTGGATCTCTTCATTGATTCCTGCTGTACTCATCCTCAGATGGTGCTACTTGATTTGGGAATAGTTATTAAAACAAAGATATGTTGGCTTCAAAAACATGTGCAGCATGAATAGGAGTCAGGAATAATGATTGGTGTTGGAACACAGGGACTGGTCTGCGGGCATCCTATCTGCAAACTTTGACTCTAGGTCGGGGTTGAGCCTGGTTAATTGATTGGAAAAATGTCCAGAAAGATGCCAAGAAACCTATTTGGGGAGAGGTCATGGATAGTGAAAAATTATTTTTGAGTAGTTGGATATTCTGAAAAGTGGTGGAGTGGATGAATATTAGAAAGACTGTGATATTGGAGAGTGTGGTGGAAAAGTTTGGCATTAGATCCATGTAATCTATGCAATTGCATAGAGTCCTGAGTGAATTCAGTGGAAGGACACCTACTCAGTTGAAATCACTGATCTTTGATCATTAACCTTTTTCTCACTAAAACATATAAATCAACTTTTAGCCTATTTAGATTATCCAGTAATGAGGTTACATTATTTTAGTTAGAGGAGAAAGAGGCAAAGAGAAGAGAGGAAACACAGCTCTTTTATAATAAATTGTAATTCAGGGAATACACATTAGCAAAAGGCTCCACTTTAAATATTTGCCTTTTTACCTACCCCATGCTGCACAGTGGGCTCTGACTTTTGCCATGCTGCCAAATTCTCTTTCTCTCTATATTGTTCTTCCAAAGTAACAATGGTATACTCTGGAATGCCCAGGGAATGGCAAGACCTGCTCCTGAGTTGCCCTAACTGCAGCAGGAAACTGGTATTCAGTATTAAAAAACATTGACCTTTACATTGAAAGACATTTTAAATCTTCTCTGAATTGCTAATTTTAATTAAATAAATTACGTACCCTGGTGAATTAATTTGCGTTAGCATCCTAGCTGTTTACTGAGTATTAACTTGCACCAATTTCTGTCCACCCATCACTGCTGTGGTCCTGGTTAAGTAACATCTCAATTTTAAAATTCTCATCCTTGGCCATACTGCTCCCTAATTTCATAATCTTCACCAAACTTACAACCCTCTAAAACCTTTGTACTGCTCAACTTCCGGCCTTTTGATCATTCACAAATTTAGATGCTCTATTATTAGAGGCCATGCCTTCAATTGCCAAAGCTGTAAGTTCTTTCCCTTTCTAAACAAACCCCTCTGTCCCTCTACCTCTTTCCAGGCACTATTTAAGATCTACCTCTTTGCTATGGATTTGGTCATTTGCTCTAATATCATATGACAATGCTTTTGTGAAGCAGCTTGGGATGTTTCACCATATTAAAAGCATCAGATAAATGCATTTTCATATTTTGTTCCATTTTCAGGCACACGTTGAGAACAATAATATAATTAAAGCACTAGAAAAGCAAAAAGAAGAATTACACGATGAAGATATCAGGTTATATGTTTTAGCAAAACAAAAAATGATGAAGCTTAGGAAAGAAAGACAAGCAGAAATGGACAAGTAAGTGAAATGAACCCAACACATTTCTGCCAAATAAACATGTATCCAGAATCCCTCAAAAACGGTTTGTTATATCTTTTATATATTGTACTGGGAACAGTGGAAAATGTCAAAAGTGAGTTGGTTTTTCTTGCCTTTGAGGAAATTGCCCCACTATTTTCACATTATGGTGGAAAGAAGACAATCCAATTTTAGCATTGAATCCAATTATGTAGAATGCTGTGTTGTGCACTTTTAAGAATAAAGTGAAATTATTGAACAACATATAAATTAAAATATAGCCTGAAATTCAAATTCAGCTACAAATTGAATTGCCATGATTTACTCAAATAAACAAATCATAGTTAGACACAAAAAGGTTAAAAACCTTCAACATCACAGAGAAGGAATTCAGGCAGGTTTCTGAATAATCAGATTTCTACAAAAGGAATCATCTATTGTCCTGCATTATTCATTTCAATATAGAGAATAGGTGAAACCCAAGGTGCATCACCATCTGGTTTTGTCATGTAGTGTCTCCCTACATAGTAAAATAGGCTATTTGCCCCTTGAATTCAAGATTAAGGTTTAGATTTATTTTAACTCCTCTCATGTGCCTTCTCCCTATGTTCATGATTTTCAAAATAAGCAGTTTATTTGTAATAATTGATTTCATTTATTTATTCTTTTTCATTTAATGAGAAACTGTAGGACATCTGCAATGTTGGTATAAGTTTGTGTCCATTTTTGTTTTTCTGGAAATTTTAGGGAGAAGGAAGATCAGAGAAACCTGATAGTGAAGATAATAAGTGAACAAATGAGAGAAGAAGCACGGGATGAAACAGAGCGCATTAAGAAAGCAGCGGAAGAAAAGGAGGCTAAAAGAGAGATGGAAATAAAGAAAAAGGAAGAAAAATTACTGGCAGATATGAAGGCAATTGAAGAACACAGGATTATGATGGTTAAGTACTTGCATGTTTTGATGTTTCTTGTACTTTTTCCCATTTATAGCATAGCTTTAACTATGGACCAAATGCGGATAATTTCAACTTGGGGGTCCAAAATGAGCAATAGCACATATTGATCTATCGTATGTCACACCTGATGTAAGTAAAAATAAAATCAGGGGTATCACATAATACATGGTTAATTCACTATTTATTCATTTTAAGTCCTGCCAAAGTTCAATTGCACTCCAATAGTATTAATAAAACTCATGTGATTATTTGAGGCAGCTTAACAGAACCGATAGAAGGGGGTGAAAGTATGGGTATGGTGCATCAAAGAATATAAGGAATCATTGAAGTGAGGAAAGATATAGTGAACATTGAGGCCATTCATTTGATACACAGAATCAGGAAAATAAATGGTTGGCTTTGAGATTTCAAAAGAAAAACATACATATCTTTAGTTATATTTCTCAACAGATTTTCTCACCAAAATATTGGTTAATGGCATTCCTATCCTTGTACTGTTCCTTCCAAACATTAACATTCCTTAAATCCTTCATTCCCTTCCCTCATTTGAGTTTTATTCTATGCCCATTCTCATTTTTGAGCTCCTGTTCAGCAACTTCTAAGAGATTAAACTTTCTTCAACCCTTTTGAATCTTAATCAGAACACTTTGTATTTAAGTATATTTACTGGAACTGAACTTTATATAACCTAATCTCAGTCCAAATCCAGAGAGCATTGCATATTTGAAATGCTTCATTTCCATGCATTTTGGCTATTCAAATAGCTTTCAAAAATTACATGTTCTCCTAAATAAAGCAAAGTACTTCTTGTGTAAATGCTCATCTACAAAAAAATCTGACAGTCAGTTTTCTAAAAGTGGTAGTAGGACATGTCCTGAAACTTCAGAGGCTGCAACCACATATTAACAATTTCATATGGCTCTTGGAATTGATGTTTTGCCTGTTTTACAGGAGACAGTATGACTGTGGATGCTTATATATGCATCTTATTAGTGGTTCCTCAGTCTTGACAATTTATATTTTGATGCAACTTGGAGGAACCTACAT
Source organism: Pristis pectinata (assembly GCF_009764475.1). Lineage (NCBI taxonomy): Eukaryota > Metazoa > Chordata > Chondrichthyes > Rhinopristiformes > Pristidae > Pristis > Pristis pectinata. The sequence goes on from NC_067405.1 coordinate 44,210,416, forward strand.
GAAATTTCCGGTCCAGAGTGCTGCTGAGGCCTTTTTTTGAAAAAGGTGCTATTTAGACCTTTTTAGCTGCCAAAAGTGATCTAGGCTTAGCTTTTGTGGTTATGAGGGGAATGTAATCTGTGGCAAATATTGGGAGGCCAGGGCAGCTTCATTTGCTGAGGAGCTGCAAATGGAATTGAACATTGTCTGATCATCAGCAAACATTCTCACTTCTGAACTTACAAATGGATGGAAGATCATTGATGAAGCAAATGAAGATGGTTGGGTGCAGGGCACTACCCAGAGGAACTCCTGCAGTGATGTCCTGGCAATGAGATGATTGACCTCTGATGATTACACCATTTTCTTTTGTGTGAGGTATGACTCCAGTCATTAGAGGATTTTACCTTTGATGCCCATAGAGTTCAGTTTTACTGGAATGCTTTGATACTATACTGATCAAATGCTGCCTTGACATAAATGGAACTCGCTCTCGCCTTGAATCTGGAAATTCAAGTCTTTGGTCCATGTTTAGACAAAGGCTGTGATGAGGTCTGGAGCTGAGTGGTTCTGGTGAAATCCAAATTGCACATTAGAGAGTAAGTTATTAGTGAGTAAAGGACAGTTGATAGCACTGTTGACAATGGCTTCCCTCACTTTGCTGATGAATGAGAATAGACCGTGGTGTGGTAATTTAGCTGGAATGGACTCATTTGACTTTTGTGAATGGAACATACAGAGGTAATTTTCCACATTGATGGGTAAATGCCAGTGTGGTAACTGTACTGGAAGAGCTCATACAGAGGCACAGCTAGTTCTGCAACGTAGATCTTTAGTAGTACAGCTGGGACATTGTCCGGTTCCATAACCTTTGCTGCATCCAGTGTTCTGTTATTTCTTAATAGTCATAGAATTGTACAGCACAGAAATAGGCCCTTTGGCCCATCATGTCCATGCTGACCGTAAAGTATCTATCTAAACTAATTCCATTTATCAGCACTTACGCCATAGCCTTCTACGCATTGGTGAATTAAATGCTGTGTAGATACTTCTTAAATGTTGTGGGATTACTTACCTACACCACCCACTTTGGCATGTTTTAGATTCCACCCACTCTCTGGGTGAAAAAGGTCTTTTTCAGATCCCCTATAAGCCTTTGCCCTCTACTTTTAGGTGCCTCTGCAATGGGTAAAAGTTTCCTATTATCTACCCCATTCGTGCCCCTTATAATTCTGTACACCTCCATTATACATTCCCCCCTCCCCCCCCCCCCAACCACCCCCCCCCCCCCCCACCAAGCCTCCTTTGCTGTAAGAAAAATCTCATAGTTGAAACATTCCATTCCAAAGCACCATCTTGGTGAATCTTCTCTGCACCTTCTATAGTACAATCACATCCTTCCTATAGTGTGGAACCTGAATGGTATCCAGAACTCCACTGTGGCCTAACCAATGTTTTATAAAGTACTTTAACCTCCCTGCTCTTATATTCTATGCCTAGCTAATGAAGGCAAGTATCCCGTGTGCTGCCTTCATCACTCTACCTGCCTGTGCTGACCTCTTCAGGTACCCTTGATCTTCTCCACCAAGCTCCCCCTGTCCCTCAATGTTCCCTGATATCATGTGGAATGAAGTGAAATGGCTGGAGATGATTACTGTGATGGTGGGGACCTTAGGAAGAAGCTGAGATTGACCTCTTCCAGCACTTCTTGTTAAACATGGTTCTGAATGCTTCAGGATGGGAATGGAATACATTGGGGAGCACTGTGGTGATATTTCAGTTTAAGTAATACAGTGCTTAATCTGTGATTTTTTTAAATGAACATACTTTGAGGTGCAATAACTGAATACAGTAGTGTCCATTTAGATGAAAGAACGTGAGGAGAAGGAAAAAGAAGAAAAATTACAAGCAATTGAAATCCTTCATGCCAAGATGGAAGCAGATTATGTGCATCATGAAAAGGAAAGGAAAAAAAAACTTAAGAAACTGGAAGAAGGTGGAAACTTGCAATCCTTCCTCCTTGAACAAATGGTAAGTTTTAGTCATACAGGGAAGCTTCTGGTTCTACTTCCCGTCCCTCCAGTCAGAGAACAGATCCCAAAATGATTTTTCTCTTTCCTAATTTTATGCTGAATATTGCATGTATCACCACCTGTTTTTACGCGTTAATTTTGCACAAATTTGTTCTAGATATAGTTTTAATTTGTTTGTGTCCATTTCCGGTACTAGTCCTATCCATTGGGAAGTTGTCCAGATACTACCTGTCATAATTTACCTGAATGAGATACCATTTCCTGTTATATTTTCTACACACAATATAATAAACATGCACAGTGGCTATTATCAACACACACAGATTGTAATTGGACCAGCTGGGCAGGACCTACAACCTTCATTATTAACTGAGAATCAAAAGAACTGTAGATACTGAAAATGTCAGAAAAAAAAGATCAGAAAATACTGGAAACATTGCAGGTTAGACAGAATTTGTGGAAAGAGAAATATATTTAAAGTTTCATGTTGAAAACCTTTCCTCAAAACTGAGTTAACAATGAAGGCTCTTTGTTGTTCACTCACAGTGACACATCGGAAGGAGAGTATCACATGATTTAAAGTCTCCCTTCTGGGATGTCATTTTATAAATTCTATGCCCACCTCCTGAAATCATTTCAATTTTACTTGACTGCACCAGGCAGAGATCAAAGCATCTGTGTTCTGGTGAAGCCTTGATCCATGGCCCTAATGCTGCACTCCAGATTGACCTGGGAACACCTGTTTTGGGCTGTGGTTATTCCCTTTGCAAGTCTTGGGGGAAGGAGGTGGTCTCTGAACGCCCACATATTTTTATCTGCCAGTCCCATGCCCCATTTTCTTTGATATGGGGTACTTTCCTGTGCCCTCCTTGTTTTCCCTTATCTCCATGCTAAGCTGTGCAGTTGCCACATAGAGAGAGAGAATTTTAACGGCATATCCCAAAAGCATTGGGCACATGAAATGGCAGTTGCAAACTTGGGCTGCAGCCACTATTCGTGAACATGCAGTTTGGGTTTTAATGAATCTTAATGATGCTAAACACAATAGTAATTTCTTAAAGTGAGGATGTCCCAATTTCATGATTTATTTTTCAATAATCTTCAATTTCTCATTAGGTGCTACTTGGAGTATCTAAAATGGGTGTCATCCAATTTCTAGGCAATAGCATTTTCACTTGTGTGATGACTAAGATCACCTAGCAATGAAACATTGAGTATGATTATACTTACGACATAATTTCTAGTTGATAGACTCACTTGATGCAAAATAAAAGTTTCTCCTGATGTTGTAAACATTAGCATGCTCATTGACAGCATAGTTAAGAAGAGCTCCTTTTATATTAATAATTGTCACCAAAATTTAAAACCTGTTAGCAGTCTTGAATCAGTGTCAGTTGGAGCAACATTCATTTATCTACAGTCAAACTTAATTAGTCCTCAACCACAGTGCTTGATTGTACATCACATGATTGAAGAATGGCCTATTTCATTTGAAATCTATTGGTAGGGAGACCTACCTTAATTGTTGTGAATATGAAGTGACAACAGAAGCAACGGAGAAAACAGAAACACAGTATATGTTTTTTTTAAAATGGGTAATTTGTAACTGGATTTACCCAATTACTTTGTCTATTAGTAATTGTCTGTGATATAGTATCTCTTGATACTAATGACTAATTCTGTATTTCTTACAATTAAGTTATAATCAAATAATAACTAATTTTCACATGTTGTACAAAACTTTAAAACATCAGCCGCTATTAACTTATGATGCAGTTTGCTTAAATAGCAAAATGCATAGTTAACATCAGAATATAATTGTAAACAAAATGCAGAATTAACAACTAACCAAACATGCACCAAACTTTAGTAATTATATTATAAAAATGGTGAACATTTTAATGGAATGGATGTTGTGTTGAAACTTAAGACAATGGATATTTTACACTGATCACATAATCTAATACTTCTGCTATTATAGGCTGAAATGAGTTGATTATGAATTAACATTTAAAGAAATTTGCCCATTTATTCTGCATTCACAAAATGTGCTGATAAGGACTTCTGTTGATCAAAGAGATAGACTTCACATCATTTCAATAGCTAGCTCTCAAGTTGTATAGGGACTGCCAAATAATTCAGGAAAAATATCCCTTTGAATGTAGGTAGAATAAGCAGACAGTTGTGAGATGTTTTATAGATGATCAGGTTAACATTGTTATTTGAAATGGATCAAACACTGTCTAGTCTTTACTTTTTCTTGCATATGTTATTGAAAAGAATAAATTCTCTGATCATGACCCCTGTAATTTCTCAAAAAGTTTTGCTTTTCTCTATCCATTTCCAGGCTGAAAAGAAAGCAAAAGCATTACGTGAGCGTGCAGCTGAACTGGAACATGAACAAAAAACCATGGCTCTACTTGAAGTGGAAAAGAAGGAATTTGAAAAGTATGTGCAGGAAGTTATTGATACAGCTTCAAAAAAAGGGCGAAATGTCTATCCACTTATTAAGGCTGCCCACAAAGGCATTGGTGGCGGGCATGGTCCCGTGTTGAAGGAAAAAGGTGGAATTAGACCAAGTTACCAAGTCAAGGACACCTCAGGAGTTCAGCTTCCAAATTACAAAAGCACTACAGCAGAGGCGATTAAAAACTTATATGATAAATGTGATATTGAGAAATCCAAAAAGTCATTAGGTTTTATATGGTAAACACTTTGGAAAGTATAACTGACAGATTGAATCACTTTTACAACCATTTTACATTAATTACCAATATTAATCTCAATCATCTACACATTAACCATGTACTTAGGTATTCTGCTGCATTCATTTTGAAATTAACAATGTTTGAATTAACAATGGTAGCCGTGAGTTTGGAAGATTCAAGTAAAATGTCAAACTATGAACAGAGTATAAAAGTTTTCTCCTGTCAACCAAATGACTGTATTTCTACCAAAAATGAAAATTTTAAGTGTGAACTTTATTTGACATTAACCTTAAAAATAGCTAACTATAAATTTACTGTTTATTATGATTATACTAACAGAGTAATAATAATGCTGTCAATACGTCAGTGGTGTTTTTGATATTTCCTTTATCTCTTCACTGATCTTCACAGCCAGTAGTATTTAAATACATTAAGATCAGTGTAGATGGCACTACTGTCTCAAACTTTGTTTCTGACACTACATACAAATATAGTGTGATTATGACTTTAAGATCATACATTTCTACACCCAATGTATATCAAACATATTATTGAAACTCCATTGATTTTTGCTTCAAATGAGGGTTTACTTTGAGATTTTTGCCTCTAATTCTACTTGCTTGTGCATACGCAAAATAGAACTGCATCCTATAAACAAGTATCTTGAAAAGCAAAGTAATGGGCTGTATTTTCCTGTTAATGGGCAAGGATGTCAGTACTTCCACCAGTAGAGTGCTGAATCAGAATATTTCCACATTCTGGACATGGTTCATATGTTTAGATGATTCCACAGCACATAGATTTTTGTTGAAGATTTGAAGGCACTGATGTTTGTGATCTTTGGCTGTACCTTGTTGTGATTTAATGGATTTCATATGTGGGTGCCCCTCAAAATTTAAATTCCTGCACGCAAGAAGAATTTCAATTAACTATTAAACTCAGGTGTTCCCAATGCAAGTGTCAGAGGACATCATAAGCAGTTTCTCACAATTGTCAGGGCTATTTCTCACCCTATCAGTGAGATTTCTGTCTTCTGATCCTTGTGCTATGTACTACTTCAGTAGGAGGTGGCAACATTGAGTATTTTCACTGAAATAAGTTTATTGTTGTCATTAGGCATACATACACAGGGTATAAATACCATGAAAATTAGCTTTTTGCACCAGCAGCACAGTACAAGATGAGGACAAACACAAGTTAACATAAATTGTACATACTTTACACATGTGCAAAAACAAACAACAAAATGTAGGAACCAATACAAAAGGTATGAAGGACTTAAAGTCTGAATAATTTTAGATATAACCTTTCACACTCTTTCCATTAGAACAGTAGGTCAGAGATGATGATTCTTAAATTGCAGTGAACAAACACATCCTGTTTGCTTATTTTTGACAACCAAATCATGATGAATGTTTAACTGCAGTTTTCACATTTCTCCCATCACTTTAGCCCTCCATGGTAACTATACAATTATATTCTGTACTTACACTAAGCAATTAACTTATTATCTACAACCCTGTAGTAATGCCTCTTGTGACAGGCATTGAGCACCAGTCTCTTCCAAAAAGACAGAGCAAATCCAGCAACTAAGGAATAGGTATCAAGCAGCATGAAAGAGTCCATATGTCCATCCACCAAAGTCATATCTTTCCATTGGTGGATACAATGTAAAGCTCACAAGTTGGCCTCAGAAAAAAATCTTGAACTATGGATTGGCTGTCCTTGGGCAGTGAGCTGACCAAAGGGTATTCCTCTCATGGCACTTGTTGGTATTGGGTTTTGAACACAGAAGTTCTACTCATAGACATCATAGATGGATGTACACCCAACAATTTTGCAGTGTATATTTTGAAGTCACTGTATTCAATCAATATCATGAGATGTAGAAGTCCAGCGATTGTACATCTAAGGAATGGGAGGGGTTTAAGATAGATTTTGTAGGTTCTCCAGAGATAATCGTGTCAGGATGGGAATACAAACCATTATGTAAATTCTATCACAGTCGTCAAATAGTGTGGAATGGAAGAAATGTAGGAGAAACACCATTTCCATTGAATCATAACCACCTATGGCTACAGAGGACAAAGATATCATGAGAGTGAAAGACTATAATATGTCATTTGGGACTTTAGTTAGAGTTGTTTAGCTGCCGTGGATGAGCAGTGGCAAAATTCAAACATAGAATTTTCAGGAATTATGGGAAGCAACAGAAAGTTCAAAGGATTGAGAGGAAAGGCAGCATAGTTGCTTGCAAAGACAGATTGAGGCTTTGGTTTTTGAAAAGGGGACAAAGGAAACAGGAGCACAGCTCTTGAGGATAGGGACCATTTATAACAACAGCTAGCATGGAGACAAAGGGACATTGGGTTTTCAGCACCATAATTCATTTGGGGTATGGGAAAAGGCCATGGCTGTCACGGACAAGCTGAGCTCAAAAAGAGCCAGAGGGAAGATGGGAAAGAAACAAAAGACAAGCAATCTCTCCATTCATATCAGAGGACTACAGAGGAAAAAAAAAGATAGTATAACATATGACCAATTTACCCTTAGTTTACTCTTGTCAATGTTCTGGGTAAACTAAGGAAACACAACAAATGTTCTGTTATATCTCTGAGTTCATACAAAGGATTGCTTTCAAAAGTGTGGGGAAGACATCATTGGTCTCATCCTCCGTCAGAAAAAAAATAACACCATACTGTTGGTGGATTATACATTTATGCATCTTGTTACGGACTCAGTGAAAGTCCCTTTAAGATAGAGAGTGTGTGTGTATGTGTGTGTGGGGCGTGCTTACATCAATAGAAGATAAAGGACGTAATGACGTTGTTGAAGAAGTTAGGAGAGAGAGAGAGAGAAGGGAGAGAGACACCAGCCCGCTAGTTTTCCCTATCGATGGATGAGAAACAATAACTATGTCTGCCACTGAAATCCATGTATGGAAGTTGGAAGTAATCCGGTGGAGTTCACTTTGTTGCTGACCTGTAGAAGGAAACAGGTATTTGTGTGTGTGGACGACCACGATTCGGATGCTTTTCGGGGTGAGGAAGTCACTACCGAGTAAACACTGAAGTGTCGCTGGGGTTCCATCGTGGAACATTTGGATTTCGTATTTACTCTCTCTATGTTTCTCTACGTCTATGTCTTATCTTCAGACAACGGTGGTTGTTGAAGAAGCCCTTGCTCATGTTTCACCTTATGGCTTGCGGAACTGAACTTTAAGAACCATTCCTGAACTTGGAGTTTGGGACTTTGTCACACACACACACACACACACAAAGAGTTTAGTTTTGGGGTTAACGTTCAAACATACTAACATACTAACATTTTTACTTTTATTTTACGTATTATCATAAGTAGTGATTAATAAAATAGTTTTTAACACTGAATCATGCTCAGTGTGTTTCTTTTGTTGCTGGTTCGTGACAAAATGTATTCACAAACCTCTATGTCCAAGGATTCAGACATCACGGACAATATTTGTCTGAAGGATTAATTAGAATTGGTTTCCCAGAAACATTAAAACAAGGAACTAATATAATGACACAGTTAATTACACAATACTGGTAACCATGTGCCTAAAAACAACTTAAATCCATCCATAACACCTTCAGATGAGCAGACTGTCCTGTGAACCCATCTACAAAATGAACTGTGAACACAATCTCAAGGTCTAGGATCAAATGCTACACCCTTGTCAGTTTATGTGGTCCAGCTCTCATCTTTCAAATTACTATGCAGATTAGTGCATGTTGGCTTTGTTTATCAGTCTAACCAGGAAGGTCTATTCATGGTAACTGAAAGGTGTGGGAAGGGGGGATTACATACTACAAAAATATCCAGTCGACCACATAAATACTGTAATCACCACTTGAACATGTTGAAGTTATATCTCATGTCGAAGAAATCCACTGAATTGTGACGTGAAGTGCAGAGGCAGGGGAAGCAAGCATTACAGATCTCCAAATCAAAGATAAATCTAATAAATAAAATTGCTCTATTATTTCATTTTGCTTCCCAGATAGAAACAGGTTATTACATTGACAGACCCTGTAAATATATACACCTCTATAACTTGACATGCAGAAACACATCTAACTTCCTTTCAAATGCCTGTTGCAAATCCATGATCCTACTCAGGCAGCTTACTCTACAGGTCAAATATTCTGAGAAAATATTAACTATTCTACTTATTTTGTGGCTATACTTGAAATCTCTATCGTTAAAATAAATTATGAATTTGGGCAGAACTTAATCCTTTGAAACAAACATGAATTAGGAGTTGGAGAAGGCCACTTGGTTCATGCCTACTTCACCCTTTAACAAGATTATATCCAATTAACAACCTCAAATCCCCATTTCTGTAACCTTTCACCCTCTTATCAATAATCCATCTAAGTCTGCCTTAAAAATATTCAGACTCTGGTTCCACTACCTTTGAGAAAGCGAGTTCCAATGAGTCAAAAGCCTTAGAGGAAAAATTCTTTTCAGTTGTAAAAGGGTCTTATTCTTATGTCCTCTTATTCTCTTTAAAATGTGATTCCTAGTTCTACATTCTCCCACACAAGGAAACATTCTCTCCACATCCACCATGTCAATGCCCATCAGGATCTTATATTTCAATCAAGACCCCTCTCACTCTTGTAAATTGGTATTTACCTTCTAATTCTTCTGCTACTTTAAACCTTTGACCCTTAGTTACTGACTTGCTTGCCTCAGAAAAGCGTTTTGTGTTGCTTGTTCTGTTAAATGCATCCAAATTTTGAACAACTTTATCAGGAATCACATTCTTCTTCAAGGAGAATAACTATGGCCTTTCCAGCCCATCCACATCCATCATCCCTGTTTTTATCTAGCTGTACTGCCTCTATCTTATCTCAAATGGCTTAATAACCTGCTTCAACTTATAATTGCCCACAAATCTATAATATGCCAGTTGAAGTCTGTTGGTTAAGCATGCTCCCATTTTTAAAGTACTCTGCATGTTTAAAATGACTGAACATCTTAAAAACATGGGGATATGGACAAGACGTTATTGCAATTGGTCAAGCTACCATGAGTTTCCTTTTTGCTGATATATCCAAGGTGTTGAGGTCTGGTATTATTACCTACTGGATACATTTTAGCAAAATAACCAAATAAGTAGCAAAATACAAAAAAAAATAAAAATGTAGTTGTACAGTTTGCTTTCTTGTTGTACCTTTTATCAACCATATACAAAAATTACATTTACACTCTATGAATACTTAATTCATAGACTTAAAGTGTGCATTACTTTTTCCCCCATTTACTCATTAACAATACAATGAATCACATCTTAATTCCCAATGACACTTAGCAAAGGTCTAATATATTGATCCATGCTATTTTAAATTAGTACTATGGAAAAGTGGTTAAATACTTCAAACCTCCAAAAACTGGCACTTCTTTTAAAAAAAACTGTGCTATTGAACATTTTTTCTTGAAAGATCAAGGGTAAGGTTTATAATCAACACTATGAATGAAAGAGCTGGTGGACTCTATGCTGATTGATTGAACTATGTAGAGTAGTATGATCTGTAGTCTATTCTCAGTTCTCACTGATTCTCTCACTTCACATTGATCTCATAAACTTAATTAAACCAGCACAAAAAGACCTAGTTGGAAGTTAAGTATCCTGCAACAACTCACCTCTTTTGACTGCCAAAAGCATTTTCATCATCCACGTGGCACAATGGAAGATTCTTCCCTTGTTTGGTTAGGAGCAGCTTCAATCTCACACAGGAAATTCAAATTCATTCAGCACAAAGCAGCCAAGATGACTGGCACCTCATCCACTATTTGGAACATCTACTCTTTCCATCACTGGGAGACTGTGGCTGCAGAGTGTCCAACTGACAAAAAGCACCAGAGCTGCACGTCAAGGCTGCTCTGACAGTACCTCCAAAACCTAAAGCCACCCATCACCTAGCAGACCAAGGGTGTTAAGTACATAAGAACACTACCACCTGCAAGTTCCTCTCTAAGCTATATTATTACTGGGTTCAAATCCTGGAATTCATAACAACAGGATTGCAGTGATTCAAGAAGGCAATTCACTAACACATTCTCAAAGATAATTAGGCAGGCAAAATAGATGCCAAGCTTCTTAGTGATGCCCACATTCCACATGAGTCAAGAATTGTTTCTCAACTTGGACCAGGTGCCAAATGAAGTAGGACTCCAGTTTCTGCTGACCAATTGTTCCTTTTCTTCACTAGTTATCACTTCAGCACCCTAGATCCCTAATAGGACTGGCAGAGGTGTACTAGCAGTTGATAGGTACACAAAATAACTAATATTTTTAGTTAATAAGAAGTTATAGGCTTAAAACATAAAACCACTGTTCAAAGTAATTGCTATGTATACATGAAAGATTCTCATCTATTAGATAGCATTTGAAGCTTTTAAAAATTTTATTGCAAGGTAGAATTTATCATAGATTTTACAAATAGAGTATGCCTGCAATATGACTTTATTGCATGATAGAACTTTGTAGAAAATATCACAAGGGCCATACACTGTAACTATACATTTGCTAAAGAAACAAATTCTTCCAGAAAATTACTAGAGAATTTCATTACGTGGAGAAACAAATCTGTTTCCATGAGTTTAGAAAAATAAAGATTTTAATCTTTATCTTTTCATATGAATAAATTTAAACCAGAAATATTCAAGATGCTTCAATATAGAATCTGCAATAAAGGTCATTTTTGGACAGTTTCAAGGAAAAGAGAATGAAATAAATGTTAAACATTGCTTGCCTCAAACGTTAAGACTCCTAAAGATATTTTCAAAGCTAGGCAGTACAACAGGTATGCAGAACTTGCCATCAGTTAAGTTTTAGACAAACTACTCAATGGACCTCTGTTCAGAACTTGAATTTTGACAAAAAAAAAATTGAATTTATGAAGGGGAGGAGGAGATAGGAGTATCTGTTTCTCCAGATTAAGAGCTTTAGCAAAAGAGGAAACATTTGTCCAAATGTACATGTTTTAGAATCAAATATGATAGCATGACATTTCACTTTATGAAACATGTTCTGTGCTGTGGTTGCAATGCATAAACTATAAAACAATCACACGGAAGAATAAATTCCATAGCAATCTTTGCAAATGCTGTTTATACTCCAGTACCTTTGGATTTTTGTGACTCAGCTCAAGACTGAGATCCATTACCACTCTGGTGTGCATCACATAAATTCAATCGGAATAAGTTCAATTGAATCAAAATTTCAAAGTATATTTCTAATAATCTATAACGATCTGTAGTTTTAAGTTGAACATCTAAGCAAATGGAAAAGATGAAATCAAGCCTATGGGCAAGACATTACATTAAATAAAAGTTTTAAAGCTCGTAAATCATGTCTGTCTTGTGCACTGTTATTTTTATGACATCACAACTGCTAAAAACAAGATATTTAACAGATTCTGCAACACCATAACCTGATACATGAAAGTGAAGCTTATAATGGGCAGTTAAGCTGATATTTATAATGACATTGTGCTCATCAGGTTGACAAAATATTTTAACTGTCATTAGTCACTTCCAGGTCACAGGTGGCATGGGACGAATGATAAAAACCAGCTTCAATGTTTTTCAAAAATGTACTCTATATCCCCTATCAATCATCCTTGTGATTGCAAATAAAAACAGAAAAAGCTGCAAATACTCAGCAGCTTTGGCAGCATCTTATATCCTGAAATGCTAACTCTGTTTCTTTCTCCATAGATGTTGCCTGACCTTCTGAGTGCTTCCAGCATTTTCTTATCTTAATTCAGATTTCCAGCATCTGCAGTTTTTGCTTTTGGACGCTTGTGATCTCTCTGATAACACCATCAATGTAACGTTAACCATATTGAGTTGTAGTCAGTTTTACAGAGACATTTGATCAAATCTCTCCAAATTAATTTCATACAAGAACTGCACTATCCAGTTCCCTCAAACTACTCTTTGGAAGGAAAAAATAAAAAGTCAATTGCCAGAAAGCTTTTAGCTATTCAGATATATTATTCCCATTAAAACAAAATGTAAAAAGGTTAATGAAAATTATAACAATGGAGAACTTAATCTGCAATAAAAAGTCATTTGTTTTAAAAACTGAAAAATAAAAAGCTAAAAATAATAAAGCTCCAAAAATTAAGCCATTAGATGAAACCAACTTTTGCACCACTTTACAAATTTATTAAAAGTCCAGTAGTACAAATAATCCAGGCTGCAGATTGTCAAAAAAAAACAAACTCAACAGAAATCCAAGTTTAAAAGACACGTTCCAAACATGCCTCTGAAAAATAAAGATCACAGAAACATTTATTGGCAATTGATTGCTTGTCCATGAAGCACATTTATTCACTTTTATCTTCATCTGAACTTGGGGCTGAATCACAATTTGAGTGCTTTTTGTCATGGTTCTGATCTTTTACTCTGCTGTTTGACTGTTTAATTTTATCATCATTTTCATACAAACTGCTTCTTGCTGCACATTTCTCTTCATACTTTTTGCTTTTACTATCTTCCCTTTTTCTCTTTAAACTGGGACTACTACTTTGTTCCTTCTCCTTATTTTTCCCCTCATTCTCTTTCAGACTCTCAGAACTGCTGCTTTGATCCCTAACCTGGCTCATAGTATGGCTTTTCAGTTTTTCATTCTCCCTGTTGTGTGATTTTTTACCATTTGTACTTTGAATTTCAGCAAGTTTTAACTCTTTCTCCTTAATTTTATCTTCTGAACTTTTGGTTTTTTCTTCTTTCTTTGAGTCATCATACCTAACCTTTTCAGGGGTTCTTTTATCTCTGCTCCTTGACCGCCCTCTTTTCTGTTCTTTATCTCTGTTCTTTTGACATTCTTTACTCTGACTTCTATCCCTTTCCTTGCTTTTGGATTTTGTTCTCTTTTCTTGATTTTTATTCCTGCTGTGTTCATCACCATTACTGCTGGATTTACTCCAGTTTTCTCTGTGTTTATGTTCCCTGTCTCTACCTCTGGAGTTCACATGTTTTTCTCTCTCTTTGCTTTTTTCTTTTTCCCTGTCTTTACTTCTAGATTTTGCTCGCCTTCCTCTATCTTTACTTCTGTAATGCTGCCGATCTTTGCTCCTGGATTTGGCCCTTCTCCCTCTGTCTTTGTTTTTACTCCCTTCCCTATCTCGGCTTCTAGATTTTGATTTGGCCCTTTTTTCTTGTTCTCTGCTTTTACTTCGTTCCCAACTTTTAGATTTTGATTTGGCCCGTTTTTCTCGCTCTCCACTTTTACTTCTTCCTCGACTTTTAGATTTTGATTTGGCCCGCTTAGCTCTTTCTTTGCTTTTACTCTCATCACGATCTCGGCTTTTAGATTTTGACTTAGCCTGCTTCTCCCTCTCCTTACTTTTACTTCGTTCTCGATCTTTACTTCTTGCTTCAGCCTGTTTCTGACTCTCTTTATTGTTACCTTGCTCGTGATCAAAAGTGCTGGACTTTGACTCAGCCCCTTTGTCCCTTCCTTTACTACTACTTTGTTCTTGATCACGAGTTCTAGATTTTGACTTGGCTCGTTTGCCCCTCTCCCTACTTCTACTCGGTTCACGACTCCTGGATTTTTCACGTTTTCTCCTTTCTTTACTTTTATTTCGTTCTCGCTCTTTACTTGATTTTGCATATTTATCCCCCTCTTTGCCTTTTGTATGTTCCCTTTCTTTGCTTCTTGATTTTGCCTTCCTTTCTTTGCTTTCTTTCTGCTCTCTGTCCTTGCTTCTGGTTTTGGCTTGCTTTTCTTTATCCTTGCTTCTGCTTTGATTTCTTTCTTTACTCCTTGATTTATTTCTCCTTTTAGACTTGGTTTTATCAAGTTTGTCATCCTTGTCTGTTTTCTTCTGTTCCCTTTCTTTACTCCTGGATCGATGATTCCTTCCAGAATCTCGCTCTGTTTTCTTATCCCTCTCTTTGCTCCTTTCTGGACTCTCCAATATTTCTGGTTTGTTGTCTGAAGCCATTCTCTCTCTTCCTCTGCCTGGACTTCTATCATCATGGTTTTGTTTCTTTTCATTCACTTCACCCCTTTAAATAGCAGTTGGAAAACACAAGGGATTAGAAAATGCCAAGTAAAATATATTTTTGAATGTGCAGTTAACAAATAACATTCTCCACAAATTTAAGAAAATATACTTAGTTTTGAAACTAATATTAAAGAAAAAGTAAATTCACAGGAAAGGTAAAAGGTACACTCTAGGAATAATGGGCTGATCAATAAAGACGATATGGATGTCATTACTACATATTCTTATAAAACCCATCACTGAAAGGAAGGGAGTCCAGTAAAATCTGCTGGTCCTTAGCAGCTACTTAGATTGTCTCAATAGGTTTGAAGATTTGACAAATGCAATTCCTTACAATCATGGTGGTGGAAAATAGAGAGAAACAATAGTGTGGAAAAAGCCACATCATATTTTCAGTAAAGTTATACTAAAAAAGTTTACTCAATTCCAAATGCACGAGAAAAAAAGAGAATCACAATTGTCGAAAAACTTAGTGTCTTCTATTCCCATTGATGCCCCAATATGTTAGCTCCTCTAGACCTCTCTGCCATACCACAAAATAGTTTCATTGTTTTTTTAAATTCAATTATAATCCCATGCTCATCAGCAAGCACTATAACTTATTTTACATCTTCATTTAGACATTGTAAAATATAGTTGTCTAAATATTACAACACAAAAATATATAAAAATCATATCTAATTATACATATGTAAAGACTAAATATAAATAATTATTTTAATTGCTTATTTCATTCAAAATGCTTTAATCCTTGAACATATGTTTGTTTAATGCTAAAATGGCTGGTTTCAGTAAAGGAGTAAAGATGTCTGACTGTAATGATAGAGGGCCTTCATGATATTGCATCTGGAGCAATGAGCACAGTTTTGGTCTTCTCACTGAAATTGATGCACTTGCTACTGAGGGAGTGCAACAAAAATTCACTTGACTGGTTCTCGGGATGGCAGATTTGCTCTATGAGGAGAAAATAAGTAGACTAGGCCTGTATTTTCTAGAGTACAGAAGAATGGGAAATAACTCTTTGAAACTTACAAAATTCTAACAGCGCTCAAATGGGTGCATACAGGAAGGATGTCACTGAGAAGTCTAAAACAAACAAGACAGTCTCTGAATAAGGAATGGGCCGTTTTGGACTGAGATGAGGTGAAATTTCTTCAGAGGAGAAATTGGCCACCCCAAAAAGAGCCATGAAAGCTCAGTCAGTGAATTAATTCTAAACAGAGATTGATAGACCTGAATATTAAGGTAATCAAGGGACTTAGGGATAGTCCAGGAAAATATAGCTGAAAGAGAGGTCAGCTATGATCTGAATGAATATTGGAGCTGGCTTAAAGGACTAGATAGTCTACTTCTGCTCTTAATTCTTATATTCTTGTGCTGAATATTTTTAAAGACACTTTTAAATTAATGTTCTTAATAAACTGCCCAGTAAATTGAAGTCAACGTTGCTTTAGAAAGGAAAGATCGTATCACTTGGACTTCTGTAAGAAAGTGACAAACCAAGTGGGCAGTGTGAAGTAACATAAATGGTGGTTCTGGATTTATTAAGGCAGATGACAACACTCTACTTAAAAGGTTAAGATGAAAATTATGGGGATGATGGTTTAATCCTTAAAAAAAACAACTATCTGAAGGCCAGAAAGCAAGTGTTTTAGGACCATTACGTTCTGGTGGGGTACAGTAGAATACTAAGGGCTGATTCTAACTTCCACTAAAAGACAAATCCAAGCTCTATAAATGTTGGTCAAGAATGTAGATTGTAACAACCTTGGAGCAGTTAGATTGATTATGATGGCTCAGAGATTATGGAATGAGTTGAAAATGATTATTTAGTCAAGGAAAAAAAGAACAAAGAATCAATTAAAAATCATTAGAAAACAAAGATTGTGTGGAATGTTAAGGACTTCTAGAATGAATTAAGATAGACTGAATCGATTCACTCATCTGTAACAATATGGCACAATGTAGAATATTTTGTAGAACATTTAAGATTTTTAAATTGCATTCACAATTAATAGTTGTTCAAGAATGTTAATAGGTGAAAAAGATACGCTGTTAAAGATACAAAGTTCAAAGTTTTTAAAAAATAGAATGTGTTGCAAGTTTAAAAAAAATACTACTTCCGTTTGAGTCAGTTTTCTTATTAAAGACAATAATGTGACTCATTGATTAAAATGTCTGAACTTCAGTTGTGCACTCTACAGCAACAGGAACTCAAATGCATCAATTGCACTATCACAGGTAAAGTGTTTTTCCAGTAATGGAAGAAGTTGCTCTGGGCTATTCAGGAACACCTTCTAGTCACTGGCATTAAGTGTCATCTCCCAGCATAAAATGGTGCACCTGATGAAAACAAGAGAAGGGAAGAACAGAATATCAAATGAAAAAATTATGAAAGTAGGAAAACACAAAGGTAAAAATAAACAGAAAAAAACCTAATGGATTAAATTTTGCAGATGGATAGGAAAAGATAAGTCAATTTATAATTTTTTATACTTTATTCAAAGTAAATTATAGAGAGAGGTCAATTGCTATCATAATTTTTCACATCTATTTGCTAAAAGATGGACTTCTTACTGCAATTATTAACTAAAGGAATCCAGTTAAAAAGCATAAACCTCCAATACAGCTCATCAAATTTAACATGAGTATATTGCTCTACAGTGACGAATAGGCTCCTGAATATATAACAGGGCATTTAAAAAAATATCAACTTTGTTGAAGTTCTTACAACCACAAACGTATTTACAGCAAATAAATACAGCAACCCACTTACCTTTTTGAATCAAGGTTGGCCTTGATTCAAAAAGATATGGTCGTGCTACAAATAGCAAGAGCTGGCATGAAGTTGGGGAGCTGGATTCATGAATAACCATGTAAAATAATGCAAAATTTAACTTTTGATTTGCAGATATAACCCACCATGTATTCTACAAAGCTCTTTAATTTACATTCACAATAAAAGTGTTTCTACAAGCAGAACTGCATCTCCTATAATGCAAAACTTAAAATGGCATACCATCCATTTACTTCAGACACCAGGTACTTCCACCGACATAGAATGATGGAAAATACTACACAACTAACTTAAACCCAACAAATTACAGCTCGCCTTTCAGCAGCTCTGCAAGATTGATAGAATTGGTGGTTTGGATTCCACAGCCATCACACAAAGTGGAATAGGTTCCAAGCAATGACTGTCCAGAGGAAACAAATCCTGAGGCCCTGCACTAGGAATGGCATGAAAGCTTTTTGACAGCTCACCACTGTCAAAGGTCTTTGGACATGTAGCTAAATGTCCGACAGCTAAAGACATTTAAAAATCTTTCAAATAGATACAAATAATTTTTAAAATAATTTGAAAACACCTTAAGCTAACAGAAATTAAAACAAAACACAAAGCTAAAGTAAAATAAAGAAAAATAAACAACCCCACTTACCTTTTTGAATCAAGGTTGGCCTTTATTCAAAAAGATATGGTTGTGCTACAAATAGCAAGAGCTGGCATGAAGTTGGGAAGCTGGATTCATTTTGCACCTGGCCCCTCAGCTCAGCACATCAGTGCTCCAGCACTGGACAGTCTAGCAGCGGAGTGGGAAGTCTGATGTGTCGGCACCTTATCTCCAGCTCACCTCTGCGTTTCAATGCACAGCCACAGAAGTCAGAGATGAGCTGACCCATGAGGAAGAGATCACTGACCAGAGTCTAGATCACTTCGAGCCAATACGTGGCCAAAAATACAACCCTTAAGTATTCTAAAACAAATGAATGAATCGTAATCTTATCAAATCAATAGAAAACATGATAACTATGCCCCTTATTAATACACGATTCCACAGATCTCTCTCCTTGCAGTAATTTGGAATAGCATATAAACACAAAGCTGAATAGGAGCAGCCCTACTGAAAAAGTATAGGTAAGTATGCCCAGAACAAAAAGCCCTTTACCATTTAGAAAATAATCATACAGCAATCAGTGCCACGTTCAGTGGAACAATAAATCATTACAAGTATGCTTATTTTGAAAACTTGTCTTATATATCACAATTTGCTTTTCTCAAAGAACCAGCAGGGTTCTAATACCTTCCATGTATTAACAAATAAAAGTGAGCTTCTAAAGCAATTAATTTGTGAACAGATGAAGGGAATTGTCTCTGGGAAACTAGCCATCCATTAATTCTCAGATAAATTCAGTTTCATTATTTGGCATATAGTCTCCTTCTCCTTAACATTACAGGAACTCTTAGATGTTCATCCAACATGTACCAAATTCTGTGAAATTCAAATGATGTCACCTTAACTTTTATATAAAAATATTGTATTTAGATGACAGCAAGTGCAAGATTCTAGACCAGCCACTGACCATGGAGGAGCTAATAATTTTCATCCACTCTCTTGAGGTGAATAACAATCCCAGAAGCAACCATGAGCTGTACTTGGCTCTGAGAGACTGGATGGGCACAGACCTGTGGAAGCATACACTATTCTGCTAGCCAGCAGCATGTCAGAATCTATGAGGAAGGGCATAATTGCCCTCGCATATAAGCAGAGCAGGGAGAGGGAGGGGAACTGGGGACCCAGCTCAGCACTAAGATTCTGTCCAAGGATCATCAGCAATTGCGTCAAGTTTACTCTGGGGTAGATGATCCATCCGGATCAAACCTGTGCCGAACCCAATAGGAAAATCTCTGACAGCCTTGTGCTGTCCAGTGAGACCATTGCCAATGTGTGGGATAGAAGGGTGGACATGTACCTGGGCAGATTGGACCAGATGGCTTTCAACAGAAGACGCATGATGGACGTGTTCTCCAAATGGGCTTTGGGAAGGGAATTAGGCATGGTCTACAAATGCTCTACACAGACATCAGAAGTGCAGTCCAAATTATCAGGTGGGAAACTGTAAGCTTCCCCATCAAATCTGGACTCAGGTTGCCTTGTTTGTGTGTTGCACCAAGCCTTTGGCTGAATTCATCAGAAAGGACGTGGGCGTAAGAGTGGTGATGATTCCAGATTGTGGGGGCCCTCAGATCAAAGCCTCCATGTACATGGAGATGGGACAGTCTTCTGCTCGAACCCACAGTGAGTCCACAGCTTGATCAGTTTTTGCGACCAGTTCCAACTGACCTTGGGGTCAGAGTCCATCACAGCAAGAGTGAAACCATGTTCTTTGTCCGCTGATCTGACCAATCTGCTGTTCCCTTCATCGTCAGGTCTGATTACCTAAAGGTGTTGGGAATCTGGGTGGAGGAACCAGAGTGGAGAACCAGAAATGGGAAAGTTGAAGCACCATTCCCTCTCGACAGTGGGCAAGAGTCTGGTCATCAGGTGCGAGGTGCTCTCCTTGCTGTTGTATGTGGTGCAGATGTGGCCCATACCCTGCCCCTGTGCTGCTGTTGTCACCCGACATCTGGAGGTCTGGAATGTATCATGTCCATCAGGTCTTGATGTACAGGTCTCCAGAAAAGGGGTGGGGGGAAGCGTTCTACTTTTCCCCGGGCCTGGACATGTTGCTGCCCAATGTTGAATTTACTTGGACTTTGCCACATGACCATGACCACAAGTACATCAGGCAGTGGTCAGCATGGAATGTCCTGGAGGCCTTGTGGGAGGAGATGGTGGACTCGTGGACTGGTTTCTCGGGTTGGCTGTCAAAGCCATCAGAGATCATAAACAAACACCAAGACGTCATTTGGCTGGCAGCGAGGGGGGGACCTTCCCACACAACTGGAGTCTCATTTCAACTGCACAGTGCCCTCGAGGTGCATTTGCCAAAAAGGACTGGAACAGGATGCGATAGCCCTTGTTGAGGTGTGGTCCAAGCAGCTGGAAAACAAAGGACTCTGATGTTGCAAGGTGCAGGAATAAGTACTGAGGGGCCCAATGAAGCTCAGTGCAGCCAGCGCAAAAGCTTTGAGAGAGGACCATAGTCCAAGCTCCTGCTGCCACTTACTACTGACGGGCTGGGTCCTGTGTAACAGCCTCTCAAATGCTTCACAGATGTATTGTTTAGGGAGGAAATACAAATAGAGTTGATGCATTGTAAGAGAATGTATTGAATTGATGGTACAATGAACGTAGAGAAAAGACATGAATGTAGAGAAAAAAAGTATAATTTTTCAAATAAAAAATAGATCGATTTTACATTCAGAGTGTCCAAAATACAGCTAATATGTATTAATAGGCTTTTTATGGATCTATAAATCACTTGAGATATTTAAAATACTCACACCTGCAGACAACACTTTCATTTTTAGGATCTTTGTAACACTTACTTATCTCCTTTTATCCAACGCTCTCCGCTAGAAACCCTCATTCTTTGAGCCCGTTGCATCTCCTGTCTCCAGTGTGGTGGAGTTTCACTGCGCCTAAATCGATCTCTTGACCGAGACCTTGATCTTGAAGGTGTTCGATAACGCTACACAAAACCATTTTTAGAATATATAAATACATCCACACACGACCTTACCAATTACATGTCACAAGGAAAAGAAGTTACATTTATTCATTCACTAACAGATCATTGGATCTACAGATTTTTTTTTATACTCTATTGTTCTTTATGATTATCCATGTCATGATTGTTCTCCTGATCTTTGTATTACATGTATAAACATTGACATATTAATCTGTATTAATTTGAAAATAAAAAGATTGAAAAAGAAAGAAGTTACATTCTATGTAGTTACATTAACAATTCAAGAGTGTCCCAAAGCATTTTAAAATCAGTGAAGCCCTTTTTGAAGTGTAGCCATTTCAGCAACCAATAACAATACAGCAAGGACCCACAAACAGCAACATGATAATGACAGGTGATCTGTTTTTTTGTGACATTGAGCAAGACAAAGCCCTGGGGTTTCTCCTGTGAAATAGTGCCTTGAGATATTTTACATTAAACATTGGAGGGAGACGGACCTCATTTAACTCTCCCTTTGCACAACCTCAGTCATCAATACTGCATTGGAGTACCAGCCTATATCTAGTTCCTAAGAAACTGGAGGGAGACAAACCCACAACGGGATTCAGGATAAAGGTCTATCAGTGAGAAATTCAAGAAATCTCAAAAAAAACTTCTCAATGGCTGATTATAAAAACCTAGAGATATCGGGTACATGGCAAGGTGTAACAGTCCAATAAAAAATTGGTTGTTAATTTAGTCGCAATGGTGGTTAAATGTTGATCGTGATATTGGGAGAATGCCCATCTTTTCTGTAAGCATCTCCCTAGGATCTTTTAAGTCTACCTCAAATGGACAAGGACTTAGGTTAACAGTTGGTTCCAAAGTCATCATTCCTTTTATACTAAAGTCTTTGTCTAGATCATGTAAACTTTGCGGGACTTGGCTGATGAAATGATTTCACTACGTGAAGCCTAACAAATGTATAGAATTAAATTTCTGTCCACATTACAAAAAGTACGAGGGAAAATGAAGGCACTTACCCGGGGTCCTCTTCCTTTAATTTTTCTCCCTGATCTAGTTACTAGGAGCCGCCTTTGATATGTAGAAATTTGGGAATTTGAAGCATTGCTGTTCAAAGTAAAGACAGTTATTCCTATTATTTAAATGAAACTAAAAGGATGACCAAAAGCTAAGCCCCCAACTTATGGGTTAATAAGACGATCATATAATAATATTTCAGAAAGATTGCTATATTAAATGATGTTCTAAATCTCTGTTTTCAGAAACACAAAATAAAAGGTTCACCACTACCTAACCACTACTTCAACCCCTGCTGCTGCTGCCCACCACTATCTAGCCTAACAGGTATTGGCCAATTTTAACTGAAATAGTACTATTCCATCATCATGCAGTATAAAACACATACAATCTAATATCAAAATGATAGAATAAATTTCTTCATTTAATTGTAGTCATAATTTGCTACATTCAAATCTTTTAAAGCAAAAGTGGGTTACTGATTGCACTGAGTTTTTTTCTCACAAAGTATTTGGCAGTCATTTCTAACTCACTCATGCTATAGTCAGGAAGATAAACAATTGCAGGCAGAGCTACTTTGAATGTGATATTGGTTTAAATGCAAAATCAATATGAATTCTGCTCCTATGGTCAAGAAATTACTGCAGGAGAATAGAATAAATATCGTCTTTTCGTCATTGTCCAAATGCAGAATCAATGTTTAACTTTTCCTTTGACTTTTACCCCGTTTCTTCCATTGACTATCTTTTTATACACAAGTAATGCTTAGAGGAAGATTTGAGGAGGGCTATAATACTTTTTGAAATTACTGAGATGGGGTGAACTAAGGCAATCAAGGCATTTAAATATAAAGATAACAACTTGAAATTTGGTTATGTTGCAGTATTGGAAGCCAGCTTAGCCTAGACAGAATAAGGGTGATGGGTAAAAATATTTTGTGCTGTTATGACTGTGAACTGAGCCACACAGAAGCTGTAACTGGGAGGTATAAAAGTCTTTATTCAACACAGCAGCTCTTTGGGAGAAAATCTAGTTCTCCTCTCCTCACACAATGTTTTATACCTTTTAGCCACAAAGATAACAATAAACAATTAACTGCAGTTTCAATGGCTAAAATTATTTACTTAACTTTAACATTTTGAATGTTGACAGGTTAACTTTGCAGAATTACATATTTACAATGGTAACACCTCCCAACTCGCAGAACCCCTTTGAATATTCACTATTAAAAGCTGGTCCAAGAATTTCTAAGCACAAACTCCAGACTCCCAAAATATACCTCTTTTGTTAGTGTTGAAGGATGGCTCCCTGAATATACAACTAGTCAGAATATTAAGTGACAAAACAGACCTGACCTGAACTGCACATTAAGTGGCAGGGATACACCTTTAACAACGTGTTATTACAGGAGATTGTCACTTAATGCCTTCCCTGAACTCATCCTAAGGTCTTCAATGACCACCAATTAACATGTTCATCTATTGTCTTCCCCTGCATAGTTTCAATGATACAGATCTGAATGTCCCACGCCCAATGATTGGTTTCAATAGCCTTGAAGTATCAGTTGAAGTTAAATTGTGAACAGGTTTTATTTCCTGAAGACTGGTTCTCATTATAATATCTTCTATCCATAATTTCATAACTCTAGAATAATCCCTAACTGTGCCATGATAGATATTACAGTAGGATTCAAGATGAGCTTAAATTTACAGACTGCGGAAAATGGAATGCCAGCAAATTTGCTTGAAAATATAACAATTCTTACAGTGCTAATTGTGCATGACACTAGTTTGCCTTTGAATAAATAAACTCTAATTAACAAAACCGGATTGTTGGACATGTTATTCACAATAAAAACTGTGTTCCTCCTCTTTCCAAGAGGCCACTGGAACAGGATGTAGAATGAATAAATCACAATCTTCTGGAAAGACACATTTACTCTTACTTTAGTATTCACTAAATATGAGATAATCTTTATAAAGTCCTGCTTAACATTCTGTATTTTCAGTAATCTGGTTGATAACAAATAACTTGTACTTGGGGAACCTTGTAACACAGACAAGGCAGCTTTTATGGTCTGTTCGGCATTGCCCTGAGATGATTACAAGTCATCCAGTGAGGAATTACAGCCACGAGTAGAGTATATTCCTTCCCAGAAGGTCAACGGTGAATAATCTGGATCTTTATAAAATCCAGCTCCTTCCACACTCATTTTATCCAATAATAAATTTATTAAATTGAATCTACAACTTGGTATCATGGGATTTCAGTGCCCTGTTCTATGGTTCCAGTTTGATAATTTCTCCAAGCTATATAGGCCTCGACTACATTAATTAGAAAATTTCAGAGTAAAGTATAAATGGAATTTACATGCTGAATATATATCTTTGAGAACTGATGCTATGTAGCAGCATATAGATTTATGTATTAACAAGGATTAATTTGACACAAAGTATACCTCTCTCTTTCTCTTTCTTTTTTCTTCTCTTTCTCTTTTTCATCTTTCTTACGAGGACTTTTTCTCATTAAAAACCTATTTTCTGGTACAGGTGGAATTTCTTCAGGACGCACGGTGGCAACAGTCTCTTGTGTGGTACTTTCTGCACTTTCATTTGATGAGCTTTAAAACAGAGTTACAATGCAATTACTAAATACAGTAAATCTCCAATAATGGGGCACACTCAGAACTTTGGTGGTGCCAGACTGACGAATTTTCTGGACCATTAGATGTTATTCTATTAATATTAATCCCCCAACACATGTAAAGTTCACTTTTTTAGATGTTACATTATAATACATTTTCCAGTGAATCCCATAAGATTAAAAAGTGAGCAGGAACTGAGGTCCTGGTGTGTTTCAGGTCTGTGTGGTAACCAGGCCCCCCCTATATGTTTCAGAGGAGTGCAGGAAACATAATGAGTCAGATGCCGATCCATTGGGATTTCCAAATAATCCATTTGCAGATTATTGGAGTTCTACGATACAAAGAATGGATATTACTTGTACACATAAACATCCTCTCTCCCAATGACTACTTGTAAGCAGCACTATGTGGGACAATGAAACCAAGCGGTATCAAGACTGGTTGCAGTCCCCAAGCAAAATAGGCATGGAAAGCAGATATTAAAATCTCACTTAAATGTCATTAACATTGTTCTTAATTTTATAGTTCTGATGTAAATCTTTATGTACATACTGTTGACACAAACTTGTTCTAGACTTTCCCTGAGTAGTCTGGGGCAGGTAGTAAGTGAGCTAATATGAGGACCACAATGTCACCAATCTACCTGTATATGATAGCATTGGTAGCAGTGAAAGCCTTATAGTCCTTGGGGAGACAAAGGCTCAGCAGCATACCGAGGACACTCTCCAACATGATGTAACACCAAACATGCCAAATGGGATAGTCTCAGAGCAGATTTGGCAGCTCAGAACTGGGCATCCATGATGTGCTGTGACCATCAGCGGCAGTAGAAATGCATGCTAACACAATCTTTAATCTCAAGACTCCACATATACTTTACTCTACCATTACTATCATGCCAAGGTATGAACTGTAGCCTAATGAAGATAGCAGAAGGTCTTTCCAGCAGGAGTGCCAACTAAACCTAAAAATAATGTGTGTCAGCCTGGTGAAGCTGCAATACAAGACTACTCAGGGTGCTAAATAACAAAAACAGCATCCAAAAGACAGACTTAAGTGATCTCACAACAAATGGATCAAAGCTCTGCAGTTCTACCATATCTAGTTGAAATTGTGGTGGATAATTAAACAGTCAACAGGAGGATGCAGCTCCAGGAACAAATCAGCCAGAAGTGTCAAATAGATGATCCATCTTGGCTTCCTCCGGAGATCTCCATCATCAAAAAAGCTAGTCTCTAGCCAATGTGAATCAATCCACATGATATCAAGAAATGGCTCTTAGCACTAGTTATAACAAAAGATATGGGACCAGTCAACATCCAATCATAATGCTGAAAACCTGTACGCCAAGCTGGTCCAATCCAATTACAACTGGCAACTACTCAGCAATGTGGAAAATTGCCCAGTTATGTCCCTTTCACAAAAAGGACAAAGCCAACTGGGCTAATTATTGCTCATCAGCTTACTCTGAATTATCAGCAATATCATCAACATATAGAAATTAGTACCAACCTTTTCTTTTCTGATTTCTTTCTTCGTTTTTCTTTCTTTCGCTTTTTGGAATCTTTCTTGCGTTGTTTCTTTTTCCGCTTCTTAGAATCTTCATCTGTTTCACTTTCTGATTCTGAGGAAGAGTCTGAGTCAGAGGAGCTCTCAGATTCACTCGAAGAGGATGAAGAAGATTTTTTTCTTTTCTTCTCTTCCTTTTTGGCTTGTTTTGCAAAAGTTAAATATACTCTTTTATTAGACTATATTTCATTGTTGAAAACTCAAATGTAACTAAAGTCTTATGCACAAATGAACAAAGTGTGATAAATATATTTTATTGAACATTATGAATGCAAAGACATGATGCAAGATAGTGTAAATAATGTGAATGAGAGATGTGAACAGAATAAATGTAGTATTGCAGAACATCATTAGCACAAGTATTACAAGAACATGTACTTTTCTCCAAATTGAATGCTGCTGTCAAGATAGTGCAACCGGAAAATGGTATACATGTCTAACTTAAAAGGATTTTGCACAGTTTAGAAAGTATTCTTCCTAAATAGCAAGGATATCAGCAATAGGAAGATATATGCAAAGTATATTTTCAGCAGACACTAAATGTAACAAACGTTTCTAAAAATAGGTAAAAAAACTCAATGTTTTACAACATGCATCTCTGTTGATTCCCAAGATCTTCATCTTCTAAAATGTTTTACTACTCTATTCATTTTGCACTCAATACTGTTGTACAAAAACTATATACCGCTGCACAATATCAAATGCAATTTTACTATTATATCAACTATTAACCAGTTTTCTAACTTATTTCATTATTCCCAAGATTGTGATGACTGCATAAGCGCTGCTATAATCACTTCCATGATTTTAGCCTGCAAAATTAGTAGAGGAAGACAAAATAAGCTGGCAAAAATGGGAACAGAACAGGATACTTTTAAATAAAACAAAGCAACTTATTGCTGACTTCAGTGGTGTTCTGATTCAAATTGATCTCAGAAGCAACGGAGGTAAGTCTGATAAGGTGACAGGTGCACCTTCCAGATTATTACAACAAGACATTTTTATTATCAAATGCATCATAATGAAAAAGTTTTCCCATTAAAATAATTATAATTAATATTTTGTGGATCACAAACAAAACATGGATCTAACTATTTTACAGTATTACTAAGAAGTCACACAGCAATTAAAACTTAAAAATAAAGTCCAAGTTTCATGTCTTTTCCACACACACACACACACTCATACACCCTTGTACCTTTGGCCTTTGGAATCAATTCTCCACAGTTTAAGATTCGGACTTCTGCATAAGGTTTACTATTTGCATCTGTTTTCTGGTTTTCCACATCTCTTATTAATTCTTGTCCTGAAATAACTTGACCAAAGACCACGTGTACGCTAAGGAAGAAAGGTGATATTATGTAATTTTTTTGTTTTGTTGTAAGCCATACTTAGATAATGATTTCATTATTTATTTTAAAAATATATACTCACCTATCTAAATGAGGTGCAGGCTTAGTAGTTCTTTATGATTTAATATTTATGAAAGTGGATGTTCAGAACATGAAATCAGAAAACCAAAATTAGACAACTTCTACAAACTGCAGTAAAATCATTGACTTTCAAATAAATACAACGCAAAACATCTTTTTTAGAAACAATGAAAGCGACCATCACAATTGTAAAACATGCTCAACTATACAGAAAGATCTTGAGATGGCAAAAAGATGCTTTGCCATCCAAGTTTTTTGTCTTCAAATACATTTCTGTACATATAACAAGTGGGAACCAGTGCAATATTTGCAAAGATAACATTAGCGAAAGTCTAAATTACTGTGTTTGTTATTGCTTTAATACATTAAGTATTACAATAAGGAAATAGATTAATTGGAGACAATTATCTTAAGAAAAGCATTCAACATTTTAGCACACAATAAATCATCCATTTGCATTGTTTGCTGGGATGATTATTTATCATGAAATAATTCCTGTAATATCAGAAGCAACAACAATTCTATCAGATTTCAATGTGGATGTAGGGGAGTTACCTATTCAAAATTGTTAACTGGCAGATCAGTGTTAAATACTATGTAATGTAGCTGAGGTTTTCAAATTTGTGTAGGAATAACCTCATTAGATTTTGATAGAACAAATGAGGACACGAGGGGGTAACAATGCAAAATAGTAGAGAGATGGAATTAAAGCAGCTATGAGAACATAAAACGCACTGCGTGAGAGAGACACACAGTTGTCAAGTTATTGGAGACAGACACAGCAAGCAATCACAAAGTAGAGATAACTGCTGTTGTTTACTGACAGTTCCTAAGCAGAAGAAAACTACAGCAAAACAAGCACAAATGTAGACTCATTCAGATATTTCCAATAAGATAATTTAAAACTCTTACATGAAGAACTGTGAGCCATTTGTATCTTTTCCTCTGTTAGCCATAGACAATAGGAACTCCTTGTTGTGCTTGACTGCAAAACTTTCGTCTATTTTTAACAATGAAATGTGATCATTTTACAGAACTGTAAATAATACCTTATAACAGAAAATTTTTCTATAATTTCTATGACTCTTCAGTGGCTAGATTTATCACAAAGGGTAGTATAATTACATGAAAATAGTGTAATTGCACATAAGTAATCATGTTTTTGCATTATGCAGGAAAATACAGGAGCAAAAAAATCATTGGGATCGATAAAAAGCACTCTCTATGAAATAGTGGTCAAGTGCAAAATTGCATCCAGGATAGAAAGTCAAAATAATAAAAACAGAAAATTCTGGAAACACCCAGCTGCCAGGCAGCATCTGTGGAAAGAGAAACAACATTAATGTTTCAAGTCAAAGGCTCTTCATCAGATGAGTAAGAAAAATACAAGTTAGTTTTAAATTGCAGAGAAGGTTGGGGGACTCTAGGACAAACATAGAGGGGTTTCACTGTTGATCTCATAGAAAGCCATTCACAAAGAACTGGTAATCTCAATGATGTGGATTTCACCTTTCTTGATATCAGCTGCTGGCAGAGGTCAGTTCTAAGCGATCTCTGACATTAAGAGTGATGCATCAAGTAGACCAAGCACAAGGTTAGAGAGCAAACAGACCATTTCATTTCATTTACACTTTAAGCTTCTTAAAGAACACAAAATAAAGCTCAAAACAAATAAGATTTCAACACAAGCTGAAATATCAAAAACTTCACGGTAAAATATAACTTTTCTTCAAGGAAAAAAAAACCTAAAATAATTCTCTGAAGGATAATAATCTAGAAAGGTAGTAAAGTAATAATTATGACTGTACTTCAGTGAGACCTCACTTACACCTCAGGGCACAAAAGATGACATTTTTGCTGTTTTCATCCCTATGGTAATTAGTTTGTAAGCATTTAAAGCTCTCATCATTTCATTGATTTCTGAAGACCACAGAGGAGGAGTTTGGAAAGTAGAGTACCTGTGGAGCAGCAGAGAATCAATGACAGAAATGTCTGAATTCCTGTCTTTAACTGAATATGGATACACCCTTGGTCACTCTGATGGAAAAGGATTAAAATTTTGCTGTTGGTACACATGCAAAGTCCAGAGCAATGTGTTCATTACACTCCTCCACTAATCAGCTACCTCATTAAAAATCCTATAATCAAAGGTTGCAAATAAATCTAATTTTAGTTTTTGGAAAACCCTTCCAATGGATTGGTGAGAGTATCAGGGGATGTTAATAGGCACGTGTTAGAGAATTGATTACAGGGAAATAAGTGGAAGAATGGGATTGCTGGGATTGTTCTGGAAGTTGGCATTAACCAGATAGGCCGAAATGCCACCTTCTACATTGTAGGGAAATCTGAAATATAAAAATGCTCTTGCCACACATCTGATCCTTACCATTCCTATAACTAGTGCTCCTATCTTTATTATAGTTTATTTTGCTTAAGTGGAAAATGATAACAGAAATATAAATGCAAATATTTTCTATATCAAAATTTCACAAAAAATTTAACAAGATACTACGTTTCAAGTTATAACGTAAATGCAAAACTTGAATTTTCAGCTAACTTGCATCATGGAACAACTAAATCAAAATTGTGGAGAAGATAACTGAAGTGAATTCAAGTACTGGATTGTCAGTAAAATTTTCCATTTCTTAGTCATGTTGAAACACAAACAACAACCTGTAGAATAAAAAAATTACCTTCAAAAAACCCTCCATAGATAGATTCACCTCCTCTACCATTTCCTGAAAACACATAAAAAGGTTTTCATCAAATTCAGTAAAATCACTGTCAACTTATAAATTATTTAAAGGAAATATATTACAATATTGTGAAGAATATGATGCTGGCAGTGTAAAATTGCTATTTACTTAAGAAAGTACATATTCTGATGGATCAGATATTGACTGCGTGCTTTAAGTAGAAAGATGCGTGCTTAGAGCTCATAGCTTATTAATATCAATTTCCTCCCTTACTTGCACCTGTTTTCACATTAGCAGGTCAGAAGGTAAAAGAACAATCTATCTGACTTTAATTGTAGTTACAGAGAATGTGCAACACATAATAGGCTATTCCACGTATGCCTCTACCTAACCATTGTACATCAATTACACTAGAAAATGAAAAAAACGTATGGCACTTGGGAAGTGGAGCCTTTATAAGGGAAGTACATAAAATTTTAAAATGCATACTGCTTAATGCAGCCTCTGATTTCATACCTTCACTAAAGTCACCTCCTTGGATCATAAAATCTTTTACGACTCTGTGAAATAGGCAACCTTTATAATGTAAGGGTTTTTGAGTACTCTTTCCTACTCCCTTTTCACCTGAAATGAGATCAACAGAGTACCATCAATGATAAAACATGCGCAGAATATCAACAGTAGTTACAACACAACAAACAGCAGTCCTGTCTGTACAAATTAAAACCCTATTATTGATAGGTACTGTTTCCGATTGTCAGGGGAAAGAAAAATCACATGGAGAGAGAAAATATATAAAGTTTTATCATTTCCCATGACATGGGCAGTCAAGAAAGAAATATAGGATATATATCAATAATGTGGATTTCACAAATCAGGTCACTCTAAAGAATTTTACAACCAATTAAGTATCAATGAAGCATAGTCACTCATTTCTGTAGTACAGGAAATGCAGAGTATCATACAAGATTCCATAAACAACATTATAATGATCAGATAATCAGTTTTTCTTTCCACTTCCAGCTCCCTTTTCCACTCTACTCCTTGAAGATTTGGACACCTCTAAAAATTCAGGACTTCTAGCAATTTATGTTTGAATCATTCCCATCAGGTTTCCACCCGTTACAACCCTCAAATGATCTTTATCAAGGTCACAAATGGCATCCATTGTGACTTCAATAAATCATCCCATATCATTCTTGTCATCCTCTCTTCAGAATTTGGCTTAGTTAAACACAACATCTTCTACCAATGCCTCTTCTCCAGGTTCTCGCCTGGTTTCATTCTTATCTCATTTGCTGTAAACGAGCAATTACCTGTAATGGCTTTACTTTCCATTCATGCACTGTTTCCTATGGCACCAACAACCACCTCTATTAGCACCCAAGGATCTTCACCCCCTCCTTTTACTCATCAACTTTGCCCTTTGCCAACGGAAAATATGTCAACCACACTGATGACAGCCAGCTGTTTTATCACAGAAGTATAACATCTCTTCTTGCCACATCACAGCATTCAATTTGTTATCTTACTTGTCTGACATGTAGTAACTTGTGAGCAGAAAATTTCCTTAATCTTTGGCCTTGCACAGTCAAGGAAGCTTCCTGCGAATTATCACCTAACACCTTCTCTTACTCTTCTTAGTTGAACTGCACCAGGAAGAAACACTGAAGGCAGGAAGGGTACAAAATGTAATTCTAGTAGCGACTTCAACCTTCCTCACCAAAACAGGTTTGGCTGAGCTGACTGAGATGTGAATGACAGGAGCACACAGAACTCCAGCGAAGGTGGCACAATGAGTACACCAGGTGCTGGATTTCAATATCTTTGAGGATGGCGATATTCACAGAACTTCCTCCTTAAATTGGTTGTTTAATTATTCACGACTGGAAGAAGCAATGCTGCAGAGTTCTGTCAGTTGCTCAGCTCTGTCTATGGCACGGTCTTTCTGCTGCTCAGCTTGCACGTGGTCCTGCTTGTACCCTTACTTGGTTGGCACCTACCTCCGATACCATACATGTACCACTCCTCATCAAGCACCTCCTGCTCAATCTGTGGCAGAATCTGTCACACTGGCAACGTTTATCCATCACAGTGGAAGCAAGTAATCCTCAACTCCAAGAAGTGAGAGCAGTGAAACAGCAGAGTTCTTACGGAGATGAAATCCAAACTTTGCACTGACAATACCTATAATTGTGTAACAATTATGTCTCTATTATACTTAAAGGGATAGATTCAGACTAGAACACAGAGTTCAAAATATGCAGTGTGGCCCATGAGTAGTAGTCGAAGTAAATTCCACCCAAATTTCACCCAAACTACCATTAGTATCAAATCAGGAATCAACTTTAGTCCAATGATGAACTTGGTCGGTATGGATGAGTTGGGCCAAAAGGCCGGTATAACTCTATGACTATATGAATGCGGATGGGCATGCCAGGCATACATAAAATTGAGATGCTGAGCTGGCAAAGGTACAAGACTTGACTACATTCAAGCTAAGCAGCAGAAACAGCTTTCTACAGTCACAGCTAAGCAACTGACAAATCAGGCAAAGGTCTGTAACAACAATCAGCTGAAGGAACTCAGCAGATTGAGCAGTATCTGTGAGAGGAAAGGAATTGTCAACATTTCGGGTCGGATCCTAATGCTGCTTCATCTAATCATAACTGATGGTGAATGATTAACCAATAAATTTAAGTAGGAAGCTCTGTAAATATCACTATGCTCAATGATGATAGAATCTAGCAACTAAGTGTAGCAGGCTAAAGTGTTTACAAACACCTTCAGCCTGAAGTATTGAATGGATGACGTAATCACACCTCCTCCCACAGTCTCTGCCATCTCAAAAGTCTGTCTTCAGCAAACCAGTTCAAGCCACTTGGCAAAAAAAACAGATGAACTTACTGGATGCAGCAAAGGCTATGCGCCCCATCAACGTTACCCTTATAAAGCTGAAGATGTGGTCCAGAATTAACTGTGACTTTAGCAAAGCTGCCTCACAACAACAAGGGCATTGGTATCTACCTTTCATTGCGGAAAAATGCCAAGGTGTGCCCAATCCACAAGAAGCAGGACAAGTCCTATCTGTTCGATTATTGCCCAATTAGCTATTTCTCAATCATCAGCAAAGTGATGGATGATGTTGCTAACAGTGCTATTACAGAGTGCTTACTTCCCAGTAAAACATTATTGTTGCTTAGCTTGTTTTCCATCATGATCATTTAGCTCCAGACCTTTTGACTTTTGGATGGCGGGAGATTTTCCATGCTCACCTGAACTATGCACTTGGCCCTCAGTCCAAACATGGATATAAGCGCTGAATTCTCCATAAACTTCTCTCTCAATCCTCCTCTAAGACACTCTACAGTGCATCTGACAGAGAGCTGGAATGGACACAATAGGCGAAATGGCCCCCTCCTGTGTTGTGACCATTCTGTGATTCTATAAACTTGACTCTTCTACCTGCATGAATTTCTTATTATTATTGTGTCCCATCTTGTGAGATACCACTCCTGTTTTAAGCATCGACATGTTTTTAAATCCATTAAAGCTGCTACATAAATGGAAGCTGTTATTGGAGGATGAGGGATAAATACTGACCAGTACTCTGTGGAGAAGTCACCTGGTTGCCCTAGGTTAGGCAATGGATTCTTTTATACCCAAAGTTTAACAGTTCATCCAAACAACAACATCAACAACACTGCAGATGCTTCAGTGCTTTTTTTTAAAAAGAGGAATTAGTCCTTTCTGGCCTCTTGAACTACTTTAGTCAGTCTGGTAAAGGTGCTTCCATAGTGCTAATTCAGTAGGAACTTCCAGGATTCAAATCCAGCAATAGTGAAAGAATGACATTATGTTTCCAAGTTAGGATGGTGTATAACTTGGAGGGAAGCTTGCAGGTGCTGATGTTTCCATGTGTGTGCTTCCATTGTCCTTTGAGGTGGTAGAGGTCATGGATTTGGGAGATGTTGTTGAAGGTGATGGTGAGTTTCTGTAGAGCACTTTGGTGACGGTCCACACTTCAATGTGGTGGGAGAGGATGTTGTAGGATAAACAGCATACCAATCAAGCAGGTTTCTTTGTCCTGAGTCGTGTTAAGTTTATTTAGTTTCTTTTGGATCTGTACCCACCCGAGCAAGATATTTATCCATCACATTTCTGACTTGTTCTTTGACAGCAGTGGTTGTTATGAGGCCAGTGACTTGCAGTCAAATAATCAGCCTTTGACCTGCCCTTATGGGTGACCCAGAGAAGTTTCTAGTTAATGGTAATCCTCTCACCCCCACAATGTTGATAATGGGGAATACAGCAATGGCAATGCAGCTGAACGTCAAGGCTAGGATTGTCACATTGCCTTACTCTTGTGTGGCTCAGACAGTAGTCACCACTTATCATTCCATGGCCCAAAATTTGTCAAGTCCTGCTGCATTCATGCATGGAGTTCTTCATTTCCTGAAGAACTGATAATACAATGGGACATTGTCAGCACATCAGAATTGTACAGAGGGAAGGTCATTTTTGAACCATTACTCTGGATTTGGTGCCCCAGTTTCTGTCATGGAACTTGAATTTACGGCTTCTGAGTCAGAAGTAACAGTTTTACCAACTAAGCTGCAGCTAAAACTGCAAATGCAGTCGTCATATGATTTTATTTCTGCCATTCAGTAATTTCAGCATGATAAGCTTAAACAAGCAGTTTCCAATGTAAATATAGATTTAAGAATTCATAATGGAAGAACAACATCACTTATTTAAATAGCACCTTTAACATTCCAAAGAATTTCACAGGAATTATCAATGAAATATTTACTGAATTGCTCAAGGAGTTTTCAAGCCAAATATTTAGAGATTCGGTCAAAGTCGTGGGTTTTAAGGGGTGCCTTGAAGTGAGGCTTAGGAATTAATTTTTAGAAAGACTGAAGTTGGTGATTTTGTTCTCTTTGGAAATTGAGAAGGAGAAGGATGTGATGCATTTCAAATCAGGGTATGGACAGAGTGGATAGAGAGAAACTGTTCTCACTAGCTGAGGGATCAAAAACAATGGGACATAGAAATAAGGTAACATATTAAGTAACCAAAATTGAAATAAGCATTTTTTTTAAAAAGACAGAACGTTAAGATCTGGAATGTACTGGCAAGGTGAGTAATGGAAGTAGATTTCCCTCACAGCATTCAAAAGGAATGGTACAAGTTCAAGTAAAATAATTGTAGGCTATGGGGAGAGAGCAGGGAAGTAAAACCAGTTGGATTGCCCTTGTAAAAAGTTGGCAGACTTAAAGGGCTGAAATTTCCATGCTGTAACCAATGGTTCTGCGAATCACAAAGCTTGGAGACTGAGCAGCTGCAAATTTAGCAGCCAACAATGCAGCAACTGGATTTGGTGAAGACCAAGAAAAGTAAGGTGATACTGAATTGGAAAAAAAAAGTGGATGAATTTTAAAATAAAATAGATTAAAGGAGAGCCAATGCAGATCTGCAAGCACAAGGGGTCCTGGATGATTGCGATAAGGTGCGAATTAAGAAACGTACAGTAAAGTTTTACATAGCATCAAGTTTACAGTCATTATTACGAGCGTGGTCAACCAGCAGTGTGTTGAAGTAATCGAGTTTATAAGTATCAAAGTCTGGGATGATGTTTTTAAGCAACAGGCCAGCTGAGACAGGTGTGACCAACCTACAAGTCTGTAGTCTTAGTGATGGTGCTATGTGTGGCTGAAGCTCATCACAGAATGGTATAGAGGTTAAGAGAGGATGAAGATGAGGTAGAGATGAGTGTAATCAGTGTGGAAGAAACTTTCTTAAAAAAAATAGATGTTAACAAGGAATAGCAGTTGTAAAACCAAAAAGGCCAACAATAAGTCCTTGGACACCAGATAATACCTAACACAACCAAATGTTTTTCCTTAGTTCACCAACAAAGCATTATTATATTATGCTGTAACAAACCTGTACAGAGACAACGAAAGTTTTCGCAAGTCTTTGGACACACATCTGAGAACAATTCAAAGACAACTCTGCCCACTGTAAAGAAAATATATGCATCAGTTACATCTGAAAGTCCAAGAATCGTTACTTCAATGTCACACTGCATTCATCTAGTTACTACTTACGCAAAACTATATCTAGATACACACAAGCTATAAAGTGACAATTTTATTCGGGAAATGACTATCAGAAGTAGAAGATTCACAATGGAAAAGCAAGGGTCATTTGGAGTCAGAGTTAAAGCACGTTACTGAGAATGAGAGTGGGGGTGTATTTCTACATTAGAATTTTCTATAGGTAATCCAAGATATGATGCTGACACTGAGTGCAAATAACTGCTGTTGTGATGGGAGTGCAGGTTGAGAACTCTTCCGCTTAAAACTAAAGATTTTCCAATTTATGGGAATTTACTTTTTCTCCCGAGTGTCTCAAGTAACACATCATGTCTATTCTTGCACATCATGATTTTAAAAATTTTTTTATGATCACATTCCAATAATTGTGCTCATTCTTTTTAATCACACAACCTGAACTTGCAACAAAGTTCCAACCTCTCAGTGGATGCTAAAGGAATGACGTCAGTAAAATTCTTGCGATTACAATACAATAACATAAATTCAAAAAGTTTAACCCGGACCACTAATCATTTCAGTATATTAAATATCTACATGTTCTTGCAAGCAACATAATTGCTGTAAAACTTTTCTCTTACCGAACAGATTATTGACAGTTATGTCAAAAAAACATCGAGGACGCTGTGTTTTCACCCCCATGCTTTACACAAGCTGAAGTCACTGTGGAGAAACAGATGCCATCATCATTAACATCTTTGGTGCCATGAATATCTTCACATAATAAACTGAACATCTGTTTTTGAAAACTTCACTCCCAAATTCCATTTAATTACTTAAATTAGTTAAAGAAAATAAGAATAACTGATTGGTCAGCAGCCAGAAATGGCTTCGGGGGTATTACAGTTTTATTGCCAGAACGGTAGAAAATGATCTTCAAGTCAAAGGTTTATGAAGCAGAAACAACGCTATGTGTAATGTGAATTACTGAGAATACCCAAGCTAACAATGAATCAAATACAAATTCTTTTTTGTGGTGAAGTAATCTCTTCAGCTTCATATTTGCATTATTTGATTAAAGTAGAATAGGCAAGAACACCATCATTTCAAATAAGACCCATTCTAACATTACTGGTAAATATTCTTGGCAATCTAAGGTGTCAGCTACCATACCTCCTCAAAATGTTAAATGGTTTGTTGTTAGTAGGTTTTGTTTCAAATTTGAGACATCTGCAGCTTTTTAACTTATTTTTGATACCATATTTTAGATACCAACAGAAATTGTAAAGTAGTAATGGAAAAGCTGAAAGCTAAACTAGTTTTTATAAGATTATTTAGGGCAAGCTTGTTTAAAGGTTCAACCTGAATAAAGATTTAGCCAAATCTCGGACAGTACTTCTCAATGGAAATACAAGACTATACAAGGAGTTGAAGACTAACTCAGAGGAACTCAAAAATATATAGAAATTATTTAGCCCCGTCTCATCCTCCCCGTTAAAATAAGTTGTTAAATTCTTGTAAGAAAGTGAACAGAAGTTGCCATATAGAAACATACTAAAATATTACTTTTCATTTGTTTTTCAGATAAGTAAGCATTAAATGTTAGTTCAATTTTCTGTTAAATAACAGTCAAAACATTATTTTGAAAAGCGATCACTGGTGAAATAGACTACTCAATGGACATGTGCCTCTTTAGCTATCCCTAGACTGATAAAATTAAAGTCTCTGCTTTTCCATGAAATAAATTACAGTAGTCTTCACTTAGTTTTGAGTGGGATCCTACTGAACATAACTATAACACCAGTTCTCATAATCCTGCAATAATTGGCAAGCTCATTTAAACAAGCATGGTGATGAAGAAAAAGAATCAAAATTCCACACTATTAAACATAATAATACTATTAAACATTAAATTGGACCATGTACAAAATTTACAATATTTCTCATTAATACCATCCATGATCTTTTAAATTATGACATGCATATTGAATACACATGGGCTTAATTTTGTATTTAATGACACAGTTATAATTTGTGCTTTATTTGCTATCAGCTCAATTGTATATGAACTAACTAGCTGGAATTCTTTCTTTAGGCATTTAAATAAACCGGACAATATTTGTAATTGCATTAAACCGATTTTTGATTTCTCTGTGAAGCTTTTTTAAAAATCTCCTTGTGTTACATGAAGGAATCAAACACAACATCAATACTGAAGTTTAGAAAAAAATGCTCCATCCTTGATGAACAGAAAATAAGTTTACAAACTTATTTGAAATATGAAGTGAACTGTACATAACTACACCATATCAGTATTATATTTTTGTTCAAACAGAAGTAATATGCAGAGAAAGGGTTGTACATGATTTGCCTGGTCATCATCAGCTTTCAGGAATACTTTCGTTGGTTAGAAAATAAGTAGCAGGTGCAAGAGGTGCATAGAATATTTTGTACTTACCTTCTGGAAGAATAACTATGTCCTTCATCTATTTAGCCACTCAGTAATAACTTACATTTCTATAACCAGCACTCACCTATGACACAAAGTGAATACCTCAGAACATCAACTTCTGTTAAAAGATGATGACCAATTTATCTCAAAGTGAGTGGACTTTGGGAGTTGTGTGATATGAGTTAAAGTATTTTAGAAAACGCAACTAAACTAGTGAAACAAAAAAAAAATCACTTTACAGTGATGAACCTTGTGTTAACCAATTTTCACTTGGGGCATTTTGGGAATCTAGATGTAGGTGGTTGTATCTCCACTCAGTAAATAAGAAGTGAATAAGACATCATCATAATACATTTGATCGCTAAAGCAACAAAGAATCTGCAGGAGGAACTCAGGGGGTCAAGGAGCATCCATGGTTTGGGGGGGGGGGGGGGAAGAGAAGGAATTGCCAATGTCTTGGGTTGAAACCCTGCATAAGGACTGAGTGGAGAGGGGAAATAGCCAGTATAAAAAGGAGAGGGGAGTGTGATACAGAGGCCAGAGGTGATTGGTGGATTGAGGAATGGGGGGGCCGGGGGTGAAGGGATTGTTGAAGAATGATGGGCAGATTGAGCCATGAGGGGGTGGGGTGGGGAGTGTAAGGTTGGGAGACATGATAGGTGGATGCAGACGAAAAAAAAGTGGAAGACGGAGGAATGGAGGATAGAGCCAGAAGGGGGGGGGGGGGGTGGCAGGATTGATGGGGAGGAGACAGCTGCTGGAGGGTGGTAAGTAGGAACACAAAGGCTACCAGTGCTGGAAGCTGATAGGAAGTAAGGTGATAATGGGAACAGAAGGGAACTGTTGATCGGAAGGAGAGGCAGTGCATGTGCGATTGGGGGAAGGAGGGGGTGGGAGAGTGGTGAGAAAACTAAGGTAAGGGATACTTGAAATTGGAAAATTCAATGTCCATACCATTGGGTTATAGACAAGCCAGGCAGAACATGAGTGTTTGTGTTGGGTCTCATCCTGGCAATGGAGAAGGGTGAGGATGGCAGATCAGCATGGGAATGGGAAGGGGAATTTAAGTAGTATGCAACTAGGAGCTTGGGAAGGCCACTGTAGAGTGTGCAGGTGTTCTATGAATTGCCTAGTCTGCACTTGGTCTCATCGATGTAGAGGAGGCCACATCAGGACCATCAAATGCAGTAGATGAGGCTGGAAGAGGTGCACATGAATCTTTGCCTTACCTGGAAGGGTTGTTTAGGTCCCTGGATGCTGGACAGGGAGCAGGTGTAGGGACAAGTATTGCAAGGGAAAGTGCCTGGGGTCAAGGAGGGATGGGTGGAGAGAGATGAACAAACCAGGGAATCACAGAGGGTCTGGTCCCTGTGGAAGGCGGAGAGGGGTGGGGAAGAGAAGATGCGGCTAGTAGTGGGATCATGTTGCAGTTGGTGGAGATGACCAGAGATGATATGCTGATGATCACTGTGCTGTGTATAATGTATACATATACAGATTATTTTATTTCTACATCTGTGAAATGGTAAGTTAAAATCAGAGTATGCATGGGTTTGTTATTGCTGAGTGCTTACTGAATGGTGGTGGATAAAGTTAAATAAATGCACGTAATAAGTATATTTACATATGTTGCGTGACTAAATGCAAGGTATTTTCTTCTAAACTTAAATGTATGCCTGACCTGTGGATGTTCTCCAACAGAAATTGCTGACTAGTTGTGCCTTTGGATCAGGTTTATCTGCATCGAATAAGTTTAGAAGAAAATACCTTGCATCTGATCATGAAATAAAGCTTAAATATACTTCATACGTATATTTATTTAACAAGCATCCACCAACATTCAGTGAGCACCCATAGTGTTAAGAAATATTTCTAAGATTTATTTCAGAATTTCAGCAGTTTTCTTCTAAACCATTAAATGTAGCTAAACCTGATCTAACACCATAACTAGTCAGCAACTCATCTGCAGTATTTTCCTCCCCATTTTCAAGTACTATTTATAATTTTGATTAAAAAAAACTTTATATATAGCAAAACCAAAGCTGTTGTGAGAAATTAATTTTCGCAAAGGACACCCGAGGTTTATTCCACATGCAGAGGGAAAAAATGAGATTGAGGCATTAGAAGATGAACAAAGCCTGAGGCAAGATTTCCAAGGTCACCAAGTCAACCAGTCCAGTTTTCCTGAATAAAACATTTATTCTGTAGTGCAGCAAAACAATGGGGAAAAGTGTATATGGATTTTAAATCTTTCAATATTTTGTGAGGCTTTTTATTTTTGAATTACAGATGTTGGTATAATTAAATTTCTCAACTTGTGCAGAATTTCAATGCACAAATCAGTTATCGGAGGAAGTGTGTTAGCATGGATTGAAAACTGGCCATTAAATAGAAAACAAAGATTTGCAGTAAGTGGGTCCCTTTCAGGCTGGAGGGATGCAACTATTGAAGTGTCCCAGGATTGGTTTGTGGCCCTCAATTGTTTACTATTTAATGACCTAGAGGAGGAAAGAAAATATAAGGTGTATGTTGTGATGAAGACATTGTGATTCTGCAAGGGGATATAGTTATAATCAGTGATTGAGTGAAGACCTGGCAAATGGAGTTTAATATGGGGAAATGTGATCAGGTACTTCAGTAAGAGGTATCAAAAGGCAGATTATTATCTAAATAGAGAGAGACTACAAATAAGTTGTTCAGAGGGATCTAGGTGTTCTCGTGCATAAATCACAAAAAGTTAGCAGGCGTGGCCAAGAAGGCAAACAGCATATTGGCCTTTATCGCAATGGGGTTGGTGTTTAAGAATAGGGAAGTTCTGGTACAGTTGTACAGGATGTTGGTGTGGCCACACCTGATTAATGTGCACAGTTTTGGTCTCTTTCCCTAAAAAGCATATAGTAGCATTGAAGGCAGTCCAAAGGAGATTCACCAGACTAATTCCTGGGATGAGAGGGTCGTCCAGTCAAGACAGACTAGACAATTTAGGTTTAGAGATAAGAAGAATGAGGGGGTAACCTTGTTCAAGCATACAAGACCTAAAGGGGCATAACAGGTAGATGCCGAGATGTTTGCACTCGTGGGAGAGGCACAGACAATCAGACGTAAATACAAAATGAGGGACTGGTCACTTAAACTGAGGTATGTAGAGATTTCTTCTCTCAGAGAGTAAGGAAGGAACCGAGGCCAGCATTGATTAGCCATTATCATAGTGGATGGGAAGGCAGGTTTGAGAGGTCAAGTGTCCTATTCCTACTCCTATTTTCTTGTGTTCTTAACATATTTTAGATAGCCGACTTAGTTTTGTACTGCTGTCTACCCAAATAAAATCAGCTTAACAAATACTTAAGAATACCTTATGGACTTAGCTTCAGAAATTATTCTTCAAACAATGAATACCATTAATAAAAACCATTTATATAGCATCCTTAAGGGTGCAAAAATAGCTCATAGCACTTTACAGGGGCGCCAACAACCAGAAAAGATTGACTTTAATACATAAAGAAATATTAAGGAAAATAACCAAAGGATGGGCCAAAATGGTAAGTATTAGGAAGGGTCTTAAAAGAAGGAAGGATAGGTAAAGATGTGGAAAGGTTTGGGAGGAGAATTCCAATGTCTGGGGTCTCGTCACTAAAAATGCAATGTGACAGTTGTGAACAATCTATTTAGTTTAGACAGTTGCCAAGGAGAATGATAGCTCTGATAACAAGCGAACAGAGATTGTGATGGGAACTAAAGGCAATGGTTTTAATTTTTATAATTTTTTAATTGGCATATGACAGACAAACTGTCTGACATTTAGATACAATGGAACATTGATGGCAAATATAACTGGGTGTCATTAACAGATAATTAATTATTTCTATACCTGCAAAGCAACTATTAAATCGCAGTGCATCGCATTAACTGAATTGAGGATTACATAACCAAATTACTTGAATAGTTAGAAACATACAAAAATAATGAAATGCAAAAGATTAAAAACTACATTTCTCACATATTTGTGGTGCTTAAACACTATGATAGACAGCTGCTGCCCACCCAGACCCATGAAATCTCAAACAAGCCCCCAAGGCAACCAAAATTAGTCAAGAAAAGAAAAAAAAATGGTGATTCATTTCTGAGTTTCCACCTCCTGTGAGATGAGCCAGCAACTTGTTCCACATTCAATCTCCAGCATTCAACCCCTGCAAATCTTCAAGTTGTCAGCTCAGTTCTATCTATACAACTGACATAATTAATCTTCAATAACTATTTTATTAATATTGGTCAAAATCCCTTAAGGTTTATGTTTTTCTAGGGTATAAATGGTTAACTAGCTAGGTTCGAAGAATAGCTATGATGTTTTAAAGTTGGAATTAACCTTTTCGCCCTCATGTATAATTGACCATGTGAGAAAAGCAAAACTCGGCACAGTATTCTAACTTTTATTTTGGATATATGGAAATTCAAGGGATAATGGACAGAGCCAGAAAATGGGGTTGAGCTGAATGAGCCATGGACATTGAATTGCAGAATCAGCTCGTGCTATCTTTTAATCTCCTCCTGCTTCTCTTTCTTACTTCTGAACCGAGTGCTAACAAAGATCTTGTACAACTCAAAAATAGTAGACTTTGTCCTATGAATATAATCTAGAACACTATTTGCTTTAGTTTATCAGCATTGGTTATGAACATTCAGAAAATAGTGGACTGGTGGTCTTTTTCTTTCCACCACTAGCTTTGGTTCTGGTCTTTGTAAAGTACACGTAGAATACCCACTGACAACACCCAGTTTTACCAAATCATCGCCTCTTTTGATGTGTGTAGATATACTATTGCTGTACTCATGAGGTTATACCAAGGTACGTAATTGAAGGAGGTGACAATTTCCAACAACAGAGTCAAGAAAGAAATCATCTTGGATATTGTGAGGTACATATTTATTGGTTGAGAGCATTTATTTTTCCTAACATTCCATCAGAGAGGGCAGAACTTTCAACCAGCAGATTCTGGAATGCTTTATGTCAGTCCTGCTGTCCATAACAAAAACATTTCTTGCAGGAATGGACCACAGGTGGATGTCCCAAGCTCCAATTTCCACCAGAGCAAGTCAGTGCTTGGGAGGATAACATCTAGGAACCAACATGAACTTTCAGCCCCAACTCATTGTACATGCATCAAAAACATTGTTTTCTAACAGAAATTGTTAATGTTAGCGATGTATAATTTTCTTGTGTTTATTACTGTTATCATAGAATGTTTTAATCCAACACGGATTACAGTTTGGTGGGGAATCCATGATGATCAAAAACATTATCAAATTATTGGAAACAACGTCAGATTTCTTTTAAAAAATGACAACTTCTGCAAACCGCAGCCCCCCCCCCCCGAACTTCTTGAATTTCTATTCCTAGATATGCCAATCTGTTCCTTTGCAATTTATTATTTTGTGAATGTTAAAATTTGAGCCAGAGGTAAATATGGCAGACATTACAACCAAAACATGATGTTCACATATACATAATGCAATGATTTCCAATATGCCTGTTAATATTCCAAAATGGAGAAGTTACAAAATGTAAAAGGATAAGAGGCAATGTTAAGTCATAAAGAAAAAGGTACTTTTTATTAATATGGTGTCTATACATTATCAGCAAATTACGCCTTGTAATCATTCTGGTTCGGAATATAATTTTCTGAAGTCA
Source organism: Pristis pectinata (assembly GCF_009764475.1). NCBI lineage: Eukaryota > Metazoa > Chordata > Chondrichthyes > Rhinopristiformes > Pristidae > Pristis > Pristis pectinata. The sequence continues at coordinate 44,255,161 of NC_067405.1, forward strand.
CGTGAGCACAAATTATATTAGGTAATCCGAATGTACCAAAAATGCCACCTTAAAGGAGAAAAATTAGTAAGCTATAGCCTGGATTTCAGTTTTTTGGTAAACTACTGGAAAGCATAAATGAAATGTCCAAACATCTGGAATAAAGAATCTGAACTAGGTCAGAGCTGACTAACCTCGAATTCTTTTAAGAAATAACAGATGATCCAGTGGCTATTAAATTTGAAAAATCTCTTAAAATTGTATCACACAATGGATTCATGGCAAAGATAATGAATGCTGGAATTTGGCACATAGACAGTTGTGTTTGGAGGACAGAAAACTAATGATCAAGACAACCTGATCTCAAATGTAGTGAATAGCATTCTGAAGATCAATGGAAATCAAAATAAAACTACAGATACTGAAAATCTAAAATAAAAAAAAGCAGAAAATACTGGAAAAACTCAACAAATCAGATAACATCAAAAATGATAAAGGGTCTCAAGCCTGAAATGTTAACAGCTTCTCTTCCACAGTTGCCATCTGACCTGCTGAGTTTTTCCAGCATTTTCTGTTTTTATTCCAAAGGTCTATGTTGGGTCAGTTCTTATACTTACTGTTTACATAATGTTTCTTCTATTATCAAATGCAAACCAAATGAATAATTTAAATATTTTAGTTCACCCAATTCCGGCATTTGGCAAATTACAAGAAGGACTGGGAAAAAAAAATGCAAGAGGTCACTGACAAGGTCAACAGGATGGACTTTTGCATAAAGCATTTTGATTTCAAGAATAAGAAAACATCAAAAGTTAAATTTTAAATTGTTTGTGAAATTAGGGGCAAAATATCTGAAAAACAAGGGGAGAAAAAAGAGACAAGAGATTGTAGAATGATAGAATAATACAGCATGAAAACAGGCCCTTTAGCCCACTGTATGACCATCAAGCATCCATTCGCACTAAATCTACACTATTCTATTTTACTCTCCCCATATTCCCATCAACTCCCCCCCAACATTCCCAGATTCTACCATTTGCCTGCAGACTAGGGGCAATTTATGGTGCCAATTAACCTACCAATCTGCACATCTTTGTGATACAGGTGTGCAGCAAGAATTTTTGATGGGTCCTCAAACAGTCACTATTTATTAACGACCTAGATGATGTGGTAAAAAGCCATATATTCTAGTTTGCCACTGACAAAGACTGTAAACAATGCAGATAGAAACATAAAATTGTAAACACACAGTAATACATAAAGCAAAAAGGCAAAAATTGGGGCAAATGGAATTCAAAGCAGCTAATTATGAGGTAAACCACTCTGGACCAAAGAAAAAAAAAGTACTTTCTAAATGGCAAAAAGCTAGAAACAGTGGACATTCAAAGGGACCTAGTAATTTATACACACAGATCATCATAGGCAGGTGCAGGAAAAAAATCAAAATGGCTGATGGAATTCTGGTCTGGCCCAAATATATAGAAAACAAGGGGTATAAATTATGCTGCAACCATTTAGTCCTACTTTAGGCCATTCCTGGAGAACTGTGGGCAGACCTGGGCACCACAGCTTAAAAGATATATTGTCCTTGGAGGGTGTGCACAGTGGATTTACTAGAATAATATCTCAGCCCTCACAACGGGAATACAAGTTGTGATATGTTTCCTACAATTTAAAAGTAAGGAGATGATTTGATCAAAGATTCCAAAATATCATGGAGAGCTGATAGCAGAGAGAGAGAGAGAGAGAGAGAATGAAAACGATGGGGCATTGTCTAAAAATTAAACAAGGTTTCTCAAATGTAAAGATGCAATCGCTTCTACATAAAGGAGACAGAAGAGACTACAGATGCTAGAATCTGGAGCAAAAAAAAATCTGTTGGAGGAACTCAGAAGGTTGAGTAGCATCTGTTGATGTTTCGTGTCAAGGCCCAGATGCTACTTGACCCACTGAGTTCCTCCACTTTGTTTTATTTACTTCTACATTCAGTGGTAACAACTTGAAACACTATTCCAAAAAAATACAGCAACTGTGTTAGATCAATGTTAATTTTATATATAATAACTTTTTCTTAAACAGAAGGTATTAAGGGGCACGTGCAATGCTGGATCAGTCTTCATTTCACTAAATGGAAGAACAGGATCTAGTGAATAAATGGTGTTCTCCTGACCTTGCGTTTCTGTACTATGATGGGAAAGATATAAAAACAATGAATTCTTCAACATATTTGCAAGATCCTCGAGGATGAATGGCTACAGTTAGGAAAGTTTGAACTTTGGGCTTTTTTTTACACTAAAGCTGAAAGTATTCAGCAGTGAAATGATAAAGTCTTATGAATTATGATGGCTGATGATAGCATAAATAGTACTGAATACAAGATTGTCTTCACTGGTTGCGAAATCTTGGAAAAGTTACTTAGGAAGTAATTGACATGGAAATAACTCTTTAATTTAAAGAGATGGTCATTATGAAAGGGGAATATTAGAGGTAATGGGCAACAAGAGAAACTTATCCAGATGTATCATTGAAAAAATACACACACACCAGGTCAAGGCAGCCTATTTTTGTCTTATTCTCAGGTGAAATAATATATTGGCAGCTTTGCCACTTTTGATACCTATGCACCCAAAAAGAACAAGGTGATAAATTGATGTTTACAGGAATGTTTTAATGGCACCATCTCACTATTTTAGCATTGGTTACTAAATCATACTTAAAGCTGAAACTTTTAAATCAGCTTCACAGGTCCCATTACACCTTGATGTAACATGTACACTAATGCCATCAACTATATCTATGCCCCCCCCCCCCTTAATCCCACTAATTCTTGCCCATTCAAGAGTGCATAAGTAGAAACCAGCTCCAAAAGACTGAAACCACTGACTTCTGACAAAACCAAAGAGCTCATCATCCTTCTTGGCAAATGTCTGAGACTAAACCAGACAGTTCAGCATCACAGCATTATATTTGACCCAGAGATGAGCTACCAACCAAACTATCGAGTTCTCTTAATCCTACCCTTATCATTGCCCATCCCAGCCCTTATCCATGAACTACATCAGCTTCCAGTTCAGCCAAGTTGATTTATTTTTAAAAGCATTTATCCTTGTTTACAAGTCATTCCAATCTATACCCATCTTTTACTCCAGCCCTACAAGACTCACCATGCGTCTCCAATTCTGGCCTCACGTACATCCTCAATTTTTACTGCTCCATCACTAGCACTACGTCTCCAGCAGCTTTAATTCCAAATTCAGGGATTCCTTCTAATTCTCTGTTGTCGCCCTTATTGCTTTGAATTCTCTAACCAACTCTTCATTTGATGTCTTAATATGACCCTTTGTGGCTTGCGTTAAAACAGAAATGCTCGTTGTTGAAACGGTTGAGGATCTCTCATTTTTAGAAGAATCTGCCAAAAATAATACTCTCATATCCGATTTATAATTGAAAGTACCATTTTAGAACTTCTTCAAAGAAAATGTTAACATCGTTTAGACTCCAAGGAATTTAAATAAAATGCAGCTTTAATATTTATTGATGGAACATCTCAATCTTCTACCTCAAGCCTAAATTTGAGCAATTTTCTTCTCTGAGTATTAAATGTAACAACAAAAGGAAATGTCATGTATTTAATGTAAAACCAGATAAGCGATCTGGATGGCCATCACCAATCATTCAATGTTTACTACCCTAAATGCACCGATGTTTTTTTTAAAAAAAGCCAATGTTGATCAACTCGCCGTCATTATCTTTTGAGCCAATATGCATTCAAGCTGAAGTCCGAGGTGTATGGGACTGGAATATTTTGGGGAGACTGCGAGATCAGTTCAAGCCGTTCATCACCCGAAGTTTGGAAATGAAACGAAATCAAACATGCTCATGGGACAAGACGTTTATTTACAATCTCCAAGTTGTTTGTGCCACCCCTACATTTCCCCTTGAATTTTAAAAGATATCTTAAGCAAATGCAGACAGCAAGAAAACACCAGTCAAGACCCGAGGTTTCAGGCATCTTGAAATCAGCAAAACACTCACATTTCGCCCAATTAACGTCCGTCCCACGGCTCGGTAAACCAGAGAACCCTACGGGCCACAATCCTAAGCACCGATTCGGTGGTTTAACCTGCTTAGGTCTCGCACTCGGCCTCGATTTGTACCAACGTTGTCCTCATTCAGCAAGCACCATACTGCTACAACCACACCTGATTCATTCGGTCCCGCGCTTGCAGCTCTGATTCGCACAAACAGATTACCCCGCCCCTTCACACGCTCAATGGGCATCGCAATTGGTCGGTCGGGACGTCGATCAATCTACGTCCCCCGCTCGGCCTTCTCGATGTCATGTTCGGTTGCGCGGAAGCCGCGGGTTGACGGATCTTGCTTGATGCGCACGCGTCGTGTGGGGTTACGGTTGCTACTCGAGACCCCGGATTGTGGCCTAGCTAATTATCTCCGCGACTTTCAGGTAGACCCTGCATCGTTTTGTTTTAATGGGAGGCGGTGGAGGAGGGGGAATGGTTGAACATTCAGAGCTGGGAGCAGGGTGTGGGAGGGGGGATGATGGAGCGTTGCGGCGGGCCCGAAGCTGTCATTAATAGGCCTCGTTCGCCCGTTGGTGCGGCTCCTTTCGGGCTCTCAAGATGGCGCTGTGAGCGACGCCGGCGACCTCTGCTCAGAGCCCGGGCGCCGCGGCCGATCGCACTGGCGCGGTCACAGCGTGGCTCAGCTTCCGCCTGCTGGTGACGGCAGGGCCGCGCAGCCACCGCCATTTCTTCACAATGCTCCCGGCCCGGCAGAAGTAGGCGGCCGGGCACGGTTAGATCCAGCCAAGCTGCCTGCTTCTCCTCCTCGGTGCAGCCGGCCAAAGGGGCTGGTGCCCACTGCCGTCACTTCTGCCCGGCCTCAGCACTCCAGCCGAGAGAAGGCTGTTTGAGCCCAGGTGCCAATGAACCCCCATCACATACTGAGACTTTCACTGGTTGGCTCATTTGCGCAGGCTATTTGCTCGTGTAAAAGAGGATATTTAAAGTTTGAAGCATCAGTTAAACTTACACTGAGAATATGATTGTTGTTGAAATAAACCAAGTACAGTGAAAGCAGTGCTGTGCTCCCGACAGCGGTCCGGCATCTGATATATTGAAATACATTGTGTATTCCGGTGACTGAGGTTATGTTCATTCTTAATGGGGGGAATACATTCAGCTGCAGTTTTTTAGATGTACACTCGAAGAGGAAATGTTGTAAAGCCACCGTAAATTTTACAGATGAAACATCTGATCCATATATGAGTTCATGCAGAAATGGCCTACAGTTTCTCCATGGTAGAATCGAACTGTTCCGTAAAAGTGTGTAACGTTCGTTTGTTTTGATGGGAAGTCCACTTCACAATTTCATGCTTTTCATCATTTTGCATGAATTTCTGGTACCAGTACCAAGTTACTCTTTACTGATTAAAATCTGTCCTTTTGGCCGGATCTCAATTTAATTTAAGATCATAATCTGGACATCTATTTTGTACAGCCCATTTGCCTCAACGTATCTCCGCTGGCGTGCTCAGTTCTGATCATTGCGCACCTGGGGAAAAGAGACAACGCTGGAGGAAATGCAGAGAAGGTTTATGAGGATGTTGCATTTATGAGGAGAAACTGACTAACCTGGGCTTCTTTACTTTGGCACATGGAAGGAATATTCATCTGAGGTGTATAAAATTATGGAAGTTTTAGTCCAGGCGAACAGGAAGGACCTACCTCCCTTGGTAGAGAAGTCAGTAATTAGGTGGTTTGCCATTCAAAAATAAGATTGTCACATTCCACGTGTATGTTGAAGTAGAAATACCCATCTACCTCACTACCACCTCTGTTGATCCCTCCACAATCTCTCAAATTTTCAGATGACCTATATTGGATGAGCAGAAATTTCCTCCAAAAATGTTAAGACCAAAGCTGATGTAATAAACTCAATTTCCTAATCACCAATTTCATCCCTCTCCTTGGAAATTTCCTTGAAACCAAATTAGATTCTTTGCAGTCACAGTTTTGCCTTTGTCTTGAAATAAGGCCTCCAATGCTATATTTGCTCCATCACTAAGGGGTTGCTCATTTAAGATTAATGAGGTGGTGGAACCGGAGTCTTCAAATATTTTTAAGGCAGATAAATTGTTGGTAAGCAAGGTTACCAAGGGTAAAAGGGAATGCGGTTACAGTTAGATCAGCCATTATTTTATTTTAATGAAGGGCCAAGTGACCTACCTCTATTCCTATTTAACATGTTTGTATTTACTGTGTCAAGCTTGTATATATTTCTATTATCATTGGACCTGACTATTCCAATGCTCTTGAGAAGGAAATCCCATCAAAATAAACTTGACCTCATTCAAAACTCCTGTTGTGCTTATTCAAACACTTACCCAGTCCTGTTGACCTGTCAATACTAGCTTTTATTTGTTATCTCCCACTCTGACAGCACTACATTAAAATTCATATCCTTGCTTTGAACCTCCCCTCCCCTCCTTATCTGTATAAATCCCTTAAGCCCTACAAAATAGGGTGCAGTAGTATAGTGGTTAAGTTATTGGACTAGCAGTCAGAGTTTTGGACCATTGATCCAGAGACATGCATTCAAAACCCAGTATGGTAACTGTGAAATTTAATGAAAGTAATGAAAAAAAAATCTGTAAAGAAAAAACTAGCCTAGTCACACTAACCATGAAATTACCAGATTGTTGTAAAAATTCACTTCTCTTTTCTGAACTATGTTTGACTTCCCTTTCTTGAAATCTCTATCTCCATCTCAGGGTTTAGGTTAGCTACCAATATCCTTTATCAGCCCATGGGCTTCCACCTTCTATCCTTTAAGGAATCTATTCCATTTTCTCAGTTTCTCCATAAACATTGTGTCTGCTACAATATGACTTTCCACACCAGTGCCTTTAAGATGTCTTCCTTTTCCCTTAGCTGTGGCTTTCCCTCTACATTGTTGAAAGGCACTCAACTGTGCCCCTTCTAGTTCTCACATTTCTGCTATCGTCCCCCTATTCCCAACCAGAAGTAGGATAGGTTCCCTTTTGTATTCACCTTCCACCCCACCAGCCTCCACATTCAATAGATGATAATTTCCATCATCTCCCAAGGGATTCCACCACCAGACATCTCTTTTCTTACACTTCTATTTCGAAGAGACAGTTCCCTCTATGCCTTCCTGGTGCATTCTCACATCATCAACCACTCCCCCTGCCCCAATTCCTTACCCCTGGCAGTTCCCCATGCAACCATGGAAGATACAACACCTGCCCTTTTACCTCTTCCCTTTGGACCATACTAGGACCCATATGTTCCTGCCATGTGAAGTAGCAGTTCCAATTTAGTATACTGTCTTTAGTACTCATGGTGTGGTCTCCTCTGTAGTGGAAATGCAGATTGGATGACTGCTTTACAGAACATTTTCATCCAATCTACAAGAGTGACCATGAGCTTTTCCTGTCTGATCACTTTAATTCTCCCTGGCACTCCAACTCTGAGTCTCTGTTATAAAAAACTGAAATACTGGAAATACTCAGCTGATCAGGTAGCATCTGTGGAAAGAGAAACAGATCCTAAACTTGTCATAAGAACTCTTTTTCCAGCTCTGATGAAGTGTGGAGTGTTTCTAACATGTTCTGATTTTATTTCAGTTTTCCAGCATCTGCCATTTTCATAATTTTCATCTGGTCTGTCCAGCCTACCACAATACTCCAACAACACCAAACTTTTATGTCTAGATATATTGCAGCCATTAGGGCTAAATATTGAATTTAACAACTTAACTCTTCATTTCTCGCTCACTCTTTCGCTATCCCTTTATGTGACTTGTTTTCAAATTTAGTTTGATAATGCTCAATTACCTGTTTGTCTTCCTTATAATGATGTCTGATACTCTTGCAATCTGCCAGGAACTTCATTCAATTTAAATCTAACTTTCATTTTATATTGGTTACGCCACATTAGGAAAGTTTTTTTTGAAATTTTGATTTATGAATTCTTGGAGGGATAACCATTCGGAATATTTATTGCCTTATGCTCATTATTCCAATATCTGTATCTATTCTAAATACTAGATCAAAGATAACTCTCTTGTTGCTTTCCTTGATCTGCTGTGTCGTATAAGAGACTATTCTACAGCAAGTGCAATTTCCAGATTATTTGATTTTTGGAGTCCCTTCTTAAAATAATCTTCCTGCTTTCACTTGCTCTTCCTCTCTCCATGTGCAATAATTTGATATCTGCATTACACTTGGTCTGCACCTCTATTGTTAGCTTAAATATTTTTGTTTTAAATATTTCTCCCCAGAATAGGTCTTTCCTTTGCAGGATTAATTTTTAAAATTGATATGAAGGGGGCTACACCAACATTTTTGTTCACTTTGGAAGCAGACAAGATCATTTCTGAACTTCTATCTTTGTCTTTTGTCCATGTTTCCATTCTTATAATTACTACAAAAGCACTTAGTTTTTGTATATTATACTACATGGGTCTACTTCATTTGTCTCCCAATGTGTGCTTATTCTTGTTCTTCTGGCTAGTTCCTGATTTTGTTTTGGGGTCCTCATCCACCTTATGAGTGCCTTCCCCCCATACTTCATTTATCCATGGGTTTTTGCCCTTCTCTTCCCCATATAATTTAAACATTTCTCAAAGTATATATAATATATTTCACAAATCAATTTTTACAATTTGTCACTAAATACACAAACTCTAATGTACAGTCCAGACAGATGGAAGTATGACAAATGTATGGGTGGGAAATGTTGGAAGTTTTGCAGACTGCTTTTAGAAAAATCTATTGTTGGCAGAGCACCCTATTCATGCCATTGCAGATTCAAGTTTTTTGATAATCTTAATATAATTCCGATGATAAAAATTCCAAAATGTATGCAATTAATTTTACATATACTATTCTTATTTCTAGAGTCATTGAGTAATATAGCATGGCCCTTCGTCCCAACTCATCCATGCCAACCATAGTGCCCACCAAGCTAGTCTCACTTGCCTGCATTTGGCCCACATCCCTCTAAACACCTCCTATCCATGTACTTATCCAAATGTCTTTTAAATATTATTGTACCTGCCTCAACCACTTTCTCTGGCAGCTCATTCCATATATGCACCACTCTCTATGCGAAGAAGTTGCCCCTCAGGTCCCTTTTAAATCTTTCTCCTCTCACCATAAATCTATCCCCTCTAGATTTTAGTTCCCCTTTCCTGGCGAAAAGACTATTGGCTTTCACCCTATCTTTACCCCTCATGATTTTATGCACTTATATAAGGTCACCCATCAATCTCCAGCGTTCCAAGGAATAAAGTCCTAGCCTGCCCAACCTCTCCCTATAACTCAGACCTTTGAATCCTAGCAGCATCCTCATAAACCTTCTCTGCACTCTTTCCAGTTTAATGATGTCTTTCCTATAACAGTGCAACCAGAACTGTACACAATAACATTCTCACCAACATCTTATACAACTGCAACATTAAGTCCCATCTTCTATACTCATTGCCCTAACTGATGAAGGCCAGTGTGCCAAATACCTTCTTCACCACCCTGTCTACCTGTGACACCATTTTCAGTGAACTATGTACTTGTTCTACAACACTCCCTGTAGCTCGACCATTCACTGTAAAAGTTTGATTTCCCACCTATCTGAATTGAAAGACATTTGCCAGTCATCGACCAACTTCCTAGCTGATCAAGTTCCCCCTGTAATTCTTGATAATCTTCTTCGCTGTCTACAATACCATCTATTTTAGTATCATCCATAAACTTACTAACCATCTCTTGTACATTCACTTTCAAATTGATTATATAAATAACAAACAACAGTGGTCCCAGCACTAACCTCTGTGGCATACCACTAGACACAGGCCTCTAGTTTGAGAAAAAACCTTTGACCATCACTCTCTTCTTCCTACCATTGAGCCAATTATGAATCCAATTAGCTATCTCTCCATGGATCCCATGCAATCTAACCTTCCAGACTAGCCTGCTATGTGGGACCTTGTCAAAGGCCTTGCTAAAGTCCATATAGACAGCATCCTCTGCCCTACCCTCATCTACCTTCTTGGTTTCCTCTTCAAAAAAAAAACTCTAAAAGATTTGTCAGACCCTATTTCCTATGCACAAAGCCGCACTATCCCTAATAAGTCCTTGCCTATCCAAATGTTAATGGATCCTGTCCCTCAGAATCCCCTCAAGTAACCTACCCACCACTGATGTCAGACTCACCGGCCTGTATTTCCCTGGCTTGTCTTTGCTGCCTTTCTTAAATAACCGTACAACATCAGCCACCCTCCAGTCTTCCTGAACTTCACCCGTGGCTAAAGATGAAGCAAATACCTCTGCGAGGGCCTCCACGATTCCTTCCCTAGCTTCCCATAAGGTCCAAGAATGCACTCAATCAAGCCCTGGGGTTTTATCCACCTTAATGCATTTTAAGGCCACCGATGCCTCCTCCCTGGTAATTCGTATGCAGTCTAAGACATCATCACTCATTTCTCTCATGTCTTTCGCATCCATCATTTTTTCCACAGTAAAAACTGATGAGAAATATTGAAAATCTTGCCCATCTCCTGTGGCTTCATACATAAACTGCCATGCTGATCTTTAAGGGGACCTATTCTCTCCCTAGCCACTATTTTGCTCTTAATATACCTATAGAATCTCCTGGGATTTTCCTTAACCCTGCCTGCCAGATCCATCTCATACCCTCTTCTCCCCTCCTGATTTTCCTCTTAAGTGCTCTTACACTTCTTATAGTCATCAGGGGACTCAGTTGTTACCGATGGTCTAAACCCAGTGTATGCCTCCTTTTTCCTGACCAGGGCCTCAACATCTCTCATCAGCCAGGGTTCCCTATACATGCCGGCCCTGCCCTTCACTTTAGCCGGAATATGCTGTCCCTGGACTCTTGATATCAAACTTTTAAACGCCTCCTACTTGCCAGTCATCCCTTTACTGGCAAACAGTCTCAACCAATCGAATTCTGCAAGGTCTTGCTGAATGCCTCTAAAAATGGCCCTACCCCAGTTTAGGACAGTAACCTGTGGACCTGTCCTATCTTTTTCTATAACCATTTTAAAACTAATAGAATTATGGTCATTAGACCCAATGTGCTCCCTAACTGACACTTAAGTCACTTGCCCTGTCTTGTCCCCTTTCTAAAAGGAGGTCCAGTCTTGCACCCTCTCTTGTAAGGCTCTTTATATATTGACTAAGGAAACTTTCTTGGACACATTTATCAAACTCTACCCTGTCTAAGCCCTTTGCACTATGGGTGTCCCAGTCAATGTTTGGGAAGTTGAAATCTCCCACAAATACTACGCTATTATTCTTACAACTATCTGCAACCATCTCATGATACATCTGCTCCTCTAATTGCTGTTGATTATTGGGGGGCCTATAATGCAGTCCCATCATCCCCTTCTTGTCTCTGAGTTCTACCCATATAGCCTCACTGGATGATCCCTGAGGAATATCCTCTCTAAGCACTGTTGTCATGTCCTCCCTCACTAAAAAGGCAACTCCCCCTCCTCTTGTACCTCTGTCACACTTGTAGCATCTGTATCCTATGGTTTTCTTTTTAGACGATAGCATACAAGATGCTGTTTTGCTTCATTACTGCTGCTTGCTGGTACCATCACCATTTAACCTCTCCTGTTTTACGATCTGATTACCAATCTTTCTATTATTTTTGTATTATCCCTCCTTTTAATGGAAACAGAAAATACAGGAAACACTCAGCAGGTTGGGTAGCATTTGTAGAAGGAGAAATGCTTTAGGTCAAAAACCCTCTATCAGAAGTAGTAGATCTTTCAGTCAGAACATTAATACTGGTTTCCTTTCCACAGATGCTTCATGATCCATTGAGTGTTTCCAACATTTTCTGTTTTTTTTCAGATTTGCAGCATCTGTAATGTAGTTTTTTTCAATTTTCTCCCTTTGTTTTGTGCATGCTGATAAACTTAAGGATTAAACTTCTTCCAGGTCTGATGGATAGTGATTGACTAGGCAAACGCTGGTTGACCTGCTGGATGTTTCCTGCAGTTTCTATCATTTTTCTTCTTGATACTCACTTTATCTTGGAAATTACAAACAAATGCTTGCTTGGTGTCAACAGCTATGATACATGCACATATTTCTGTAAAGACCATGACATTTACAAAGCTAATGTAAAATAGGAAACCACTTTAGTACTCAATGTTTGGTTTCAAAATAATCAACAAATGATTATTTTGGGTTAAATGTCTTTTAAGATTAAGTAAACTGCACAATCACAGAAGGTACTCTATAGATAACTATCTGATCTTCATGAATCTGTAAGTCTATCACTAGAACAATTGTAACTTTTGTACGGCTTAAACTACTGATAATTTGATGTATCACAAGTCAATATAATTCAGAACTGCACAAAATTGTTATTGTCACTTTACTGTGTTTCTTTTATTTTTTTTACAGATAATACAGAGATCCTATATGGTCCTTGAGAGATGTGTCCTTTATTGGAGTATGGAGAACTGCATTTTCATTACACTAAAGAAACTTCTTGATAGTTAGTTTTGAAACTTTAAAGAAAATCATGCTTCCATTAAAAATGATTAGGTTAAAGCACATTTACTACCTCTCAATGAGATTCTACCACTCACGGGTTAAAGGGAGTGATTTCTTGCTGTATCAACTAGGCAACTGCACAAATGAAGACCAAATACTTGACCTTGTAAATAAGAACAAAGCCAAGCTTGCAGTGATGCATGTGGGCTGTGCAATAAAACTACTCTGGCAGTTTCAAAAGGAAAAGCCGCAGATGCTGAGGTGTATCAATTACGTCAGAAATCATTCACAGTTCATGGTACTTCGTGTCCTAGCTGAAAACAAGATTGACCAGATGGATGATGAAGCACTGGTGGATATGTTGTACAATGCACTGAGGTAACTATAGCCACTGAGGATGTTTAAGTTCTAGAAACAGAATAAAAATTCCTAAAGAAGTGCAATCAATTTTACATATACTGTTCTTATTGCAATTGTTCAGGGCTTTGGTGAGATGCACCTGGAGCATTGTGTATCGATTTTATCTCCTTGCCTAAGAAAGGATATACTTGCCATTAGAGGGAGTGCAGCGAAGATTTACTAGACTAGTTTCAAGGATGGTGGATTTACTGTATTTGGAGAGCTTGAGTAGACTGGGACTGTATTCTCTGGAGTTTAGAGGAATGAGAGGAGATCTCATTAAAACATACAAAATTCTTGGTCTTAATCGGCTTGATGCAAAGAAGCTGTTTTCCCCTTACTGGGGAATCCAGAACTAGGGATACAATTTGAGAATAAGGAATAGGCTGTTAGGCTTGAGATGAGATATTCTGCACTCTGAGGGTGGTGAACTTTCTGGAATTCTCAACCCTGGAAAGCTTTGGAGGCTTAGTCATTGTGCATATTCATAAAACAGACTGATAGATTTCTGGACGTTAAGGGAATCAAGGATTATGGGGATAGTGTTAGAAAATGGTGCTGAGGTAAAAGATAAGCCATGTTCTCAATGAATGGCAGAGCATGCTTTAAATGCCAAATGACCTACTACTCCTACTTATGTTTCTTGTTTATGGTTTTCTTTTTATATGATAGTGTGCAAGGTGCCAGCTTCTTGATATGTTAAACTTCTTTAACTCTTTGGAGAGAGACAAAATAACATTTCAGACAACTAACATCCAGAAAAAACAAAATGTCAGTTGTTTCTCTTTCCACAGATGCTGACCATTTGCAGCATTTTCTGTGGTTATCTTAGTGCAATTTTTTCGAGGTACCGTTTGGAGTGTCTTTTAGAGCATAGAACAATACAGCACAGTACTGGCCCTTCAGCGCACAGTGTTGTGTCGACCTATATGAACCTTCTCTATGATCAATTTAACCCCTCCTACACAGCCCACAACCCTCCATTTTTCTTACATCCACATGCCTATCTAAGAGTCTTTTAAATGTCCCTATTGTATCAGCCACTACCACCACTCCCAGCAGTGCATTCCAGGCACCCACCACTCTCTGTGTAAAAATCCTACCTCCAACATCCCCCCAGACTTCCTCCTCTGCCCTTAAACTGGTGTCCTCTGGTATTGGCCATTGCTGCCCTGGGGAAGAGGTTTTGGCTGTCCACTCTATCTACACCTCTCATAATCTTATATGCCTCTATCAAGACACCTCTCATCCTGCGTTGCTCCAAAGAGAAAAGCCCTAGCTCACTCAACCTTTCCTCATAAGACATGTTCTCTAATCCAGGCAGTATCCTGGTAAATCTCCTCTGCACCATCTCTAAAGTTTCCACATCTTTCCCATAATGAAGTGACTGAAACTGAACACAGTACCCTAAGTGCGGTCTAGCCAGAGTTTTATGGAGCTGCCACGTTACCTCGCGGCTCTTGAACTCAATCCCCTGACTAATTAAGGCCAGCACACCAAACAACTTCTTAACCATCCTATCAACTTGCACGGCAACTTTGAGGGATCTATGGGCTTGGACCCCAAGATCCCTCTGTTCCTCCACACTGCTAAGAATCCTGCAATTAACCTTGTACTCCACCTTCAAGTTCGATCTTCCAAAGTGTATCACTTCGCGCCTGTTCAGATTGAACTCCATCTGCCGCTTCTCCGCCTAACTCCGCATTCTGTCTACCTCCTGTCTATATCCTATAGTAACCTACGACAACTTTCTGCACTATCCACAACACCTCCAACCTTCGTGTCATCTGCAGACTTACCAACCCATCCCTCCACTTCCTCATCCAAGTCATTTATAAAAATCACAAAGAGCAGGGGTCCCAGAACAGATCCCTGCAGACCACCACTAGTCACCAACATCCAGGCAGAATACTCTTCATCTACCACCACCCTCTGCCTTTTGTGGGCAAGCCAATTCTGAAGCCACGCAGTCAAGTTTCCATGAATCCCATGCCTCATGACTTTATGGATGAGCCTACCATGGGGAACCTTGTCAAATGAATTACTAAAGTCCATATCCACCACATCCACTGCTCTACCTTCATCTATTTGTTTTGTCACCTCCTTGAAAAACTCAATTAGGCTTGTGAGGCACGATCTGCCCCTCACAAAGGTATGCTGACTATCCCTAATAAGACTATGCTTCTCCAAATGCTCATATACCCTGTACCTAAGAATCCTCTCCAATAGCTTGCCCACCATTGACATAAGACTCACTGGTCTATAATTCCCAGGATTATCCCTATTACCCTTCTTGAACAAGGGAACGACATTAGCAATCCTCCAATCCTCTGGTACCATTCCTGTGGCCAGGGAGGATGCAAATATCATCGTCAATACCCCAGCAATCTCTTCCCTCACTTCCCATAGTAACCTGGGGTATGTCCCATCTGGTCTGGGGGACTTATCTATACTTACGTTTTTCAGAAGCTCCAACACTGCCTCTTTCTTAACCTCAAATCGCTCCAACATATTAGCCTGTTCTACACTGACCTCACATTCGTCAAAGTCCCTCTCCCTAGTGTACACTGAAGCAAAGCATTCATTAAGAACCTCCCCTACTTCCTCCACCTCCAGGCATGTTTCCCCCTTTATCCCTGAGTGGTCCTACCCTCACTTTTCAAAGTTTATGATATTCCAGTTTTCTTCTCATGTATTTGTCTTGGTCGTAATTTTGTTCTCTATAAAAGCTAAGAAGGAATTAAAAACTGAAAGTTGGAGAGTCTGCTTGACAATGATCTTACTTTTGGATACTAGACATTCCCATAAGCCTGGTACACGTGCTCCCCAGGTTACAGCAGGGTTCTGCTCCTGTGAACTGTTCGTAACCCGAACAGTACACAAGTCAGAATTACAGCTGCAAACTGAGTTCGCCGATGGCAGAAGGTGCCTGCAGCCCCACAGCAGTCAGCAAATCCATACTGCCGGTTTCCCAAATGCTCGTATGTACAGGCTGTACATAAGTCAGATGTTTGTAAGCTGTGGAGGACCTGTATAAAAGGGGGAAATAAATTCAACAGCGTCTGCTGGATCTTTTTGGACAGCTTTCTTTGAGGTCACTGAACAGTTACTGACAGCATAATTCTGGTCAATATCTTGGAAAGTGGTCCATGGCAAAGAAAATTGGAGCATCATCTCTAATCCACAAGATGGACAAAGTGGAAGGCTTCGAGGAAATATATCACAGAACAAACACAGATATCCAAAATCCTTTTTATTTGGAGATTTTGTAACTTTCTCAATATTGCTTCCATTAGTTTGAATGTGATTCAAAAATTGATTTGTGTTTGGCCTAATTAGCATTGTTCTGAGATATCTGAAGTAGTCAAGGGGGCTCATGGAAGTACCACATTGATTTTGAAGGAAACTATATGAAGTTTTGTTATAAATGCTATTATGTGAATGCTTAAAATGTTTAATTGTTATTTGTAGGCATGTTTTAAATTTTTTGGAAGTAGGTTCACCGAATCCGATTATATCCCAACACTAAAGTCTAAGATGTAAGACAGTCCTCATAGAAAATACTCAAGGCATACAAACAGCGCTGTCTGCAAGCTTGAATGGATCTAGGGTTCAAAAAGTAAAAAAAAATCTGCAAATGCTGGAAATCTGATATTAAAACAGAAAAATGCTCAGCAGCTCAGACAGCATCTGTAGAGACACAAACAGAGTTAACATTTCATATTGATGATCTTTCATCAGAAGCAGAAAAAGTAAGAAAACAAGCATGTTTCCAGTTACAGAGAGGGAGGAGAGGTGGAGAGGACAAAGAGAATGTCAGTGATAGGGTAACAACCTAGAAGGATTCAATGACACACTTTTGTTGCTGGTTGAGAGAGGGTAGTGAAAACTTGTTAATTATAGCTGATCTATCGGAAGGAGGTGTAAATAAGTGGAGACGAATAAGAACAAAGGAGGAAGGGGAAAACGGTGCTGGAACAAAGATAGAGAATGCAGCAGTTGCTGAAGATGTGAAATAAAAGAGAATTTAGAAAATACCCAGCAGATCAAGCGGCATACCTGAGATGATGATTCTTAAGCTTATGCTGGGTGTCAGTGAGCAAAAACAGCATGGAATGGCTAACTAAAACCTCCCAAGTAAATTGCAGAAACCAAACTTTAGGACTTCTTTGTGAGCGATGTCAACAGCTTCCATAGCAAATGCCACATTTGCCCAATATTCAAAAATACAATTAAGAAGTGGCTTGCAAATTTAGAGAGAGTCCAAATAAGTAACAAAGTTGAGTCTGATGATGTTAAACTAATATGGCTAAAAAGATAATGGTTCTAACCTGAAAATATGCATTTATTGAAGGTTGAATGTTGAACCACATGATTCCCTTGTGCAACAACTGGTGATTGAGGCATGGGGAAGGATTGAAAGGTAAATACAGAAAATTTTGTTCTATTGATTATAATTTTAGTAGTTTTTTTAACAATTTGTTTTCAGATTTTGTCTTTTAATGACTTGGAGTTAAATGTTTGGCCATAGTATTTCCAGTTGAAAACAGTGTAGCATTTACATATAAAAACATTTCTGTTCAATGTATTATTAATTATACAAATATCCACATATTTAACAAAATTCTAACTTATTAAAATATTAGTAAATGTGACCAGTAATGTCACAGGTTGTCACAGTTTTACATTTTCATTATGTTCAAAACAATGTTCGTCTTGAGGTAATAGTTACTATATAAGGACACGCTTGTGTAAAATAGGTCTCCATTCTATGCAACCTATAAATGATCTGAATTATCTCATTTAATCATGCCTTTGGCTTTGAGCTGTCGGAGCCATTCCTTGCAAATCCAAGGTATGATAATTGATTGTTACATCATTTTCGTGCAACTTTTGAGAGTATTGATTTGATTGAGTTGGGCTTTGGTCAAACTACAAAGGTTCAGTCCAGCAGTAACATACTGTAACATGCAATATGTTTTAATTTTGCAACAAAACACAATTATCTTTCACTGAAAGTTCTTCCTTTTTTTAAAACTGTTGCAATTAGCAAAGCAGTATAAAAGCTCAATATTTCTTTAATGTTATTGTTACTTTTACTATTTTTGTGGTAAATGCCTGATGGGCTAATGGACAATTGAGAGAAATCCAGATCTTTCACTAAAGTTAACGGGGTGAATCTTTCAGGCTGGAGTCAGCAGTTCTAATTGAAATCACCACAATGGTAGAGCCTCTTCAACATAAAAACATAAGAAATAGGAACAGGAGTGGGTCATGTGGCCCTTCAAACTGATCTTCTATCTCAGTGCCATTTTCCAGCACTATCATTATATCCCCCAATTCCCTTAATATCCAGAAATCTACCAATCTCTTTTTTGAATGAATTCAATAACTGAGCCTCCACAGCCCTCTGTGGTAGGGAATTTTGAAGGTTTGCCACTCTCTAAGTTAAGATTTTTTCCTCATCTTCATCCTAAAGCAGTCCCTTATTCCCAAACATAAGAAATATCTTTCCTACATCTAGCCTATCAAGCTCTTTAAGAATTCTGCATGTTTTAATAAGATCTTTCTCATTCATCTAAAGTCTGGAAAAATACAGTCTCAGTCTCTGCTCATGAAGCAAACCAACCATCCCTGGAATCTTCTCTCCACCCAAAACTATATACAATACTCCAGGTGCACACTCACCAAGGCCCTATACGATTGCAGTGACTACCCTACTTCTGTAATCAAATCCTCTTGTCATAAAGATGAAAATATAATTTGCCTACTTCATTGCTTTCTGTACCTGCATGTTAGCCTTAAGTGACATGTCCCCATCCAGGTCCCTTTGAACATCAACGCTACCCATTCTCTCACCATTTAACAAATACTTTGCTTTTGTGTTACAGCCATCAATGTAGATGATCTCACTTTTTTCACATCATATTCCATCTGACATTTTGTTTTATCAGATAACTCAGTTTATTCATATCCCCTTCAAGCCTCTTCACAAACTCCTCTACTTACAATCCCACGTATTTAGTATCATCAGCAAACTTGAAAATATAATACTGGGGCTCCTCATAAAAATCATTGATGTAGGTTGTGAACAGCTGGGGTCCCACTAGTCATCATCTCCCCAACTGAGAATGATCCATTTATTCTCACTCTTCCCTTTCTGTCCAATAACCAATTCTCTTTTCATATCCATATATTACCCCCTATTCCATATGCTCTAACTTATTGATCAACATCTAATAAGGAATTTGTCAAAAGCTTCCCACAAATCAAAATGTACAGCATCCACTAGTTCCCCCTCATCTATTCTACTGGTCACATTGCCTAAGGACTCTAGTAAGTAAGTCACAATTTACTTTTCATAAAACTATGTTGATTCTGCACATTACTATTATATTTTCAAAGTGTTCTGTTGTTGCATTATTCATTATGGCAGGCACGGTAGTGTAGGGCAGGCATTGGTAGTGTAGCAGTTAGTGTAGCACTTTACAGCGCCAGCGACCTGGGTTCAATTCCGGTCTGTAAGGAGTTTTTACGTTCTCCCCGTGTCTGCGTAGGTTTCCTCCGGGTGCTCTGGTATCCTCCCACATTCCAAAGACCTATGGGTTAGGAAGTTGTGGGCATGCTATGTTGGCGCCGGAAGCGTGGCGACACTTGCGGGCTGCCCCCAGAACATTCTACGCAAAAGATGTATTTCACTGTGTGTTTCGATGTACATGTGACTAATAAAGATATCTTAGGTTTCAGCATTTTCCTTACCACTGACATTTGATCATTTGTCACTAGGAGTTCAATGGGAAAGCCCAGTCTTGTTGGTATTCTCCAGCATTAGACTAGAGTATCAACATTGTGATGTTATGTCAGGCAGACTTGATGTGGCTTCGGAGACCCTTATTGATTTTATTGGATTTCCAAATCTGCAGATTAGGATATAGAAGAAAAGGTTGTTTTTCAATTTTGTCGGCATAGTTTAATGTTTACTCATAGTGGTTTACTAAATTTATTATTTCTAAATTTTTTAATGTTTTACTTTTTCAAATGTTTATTCCAGTTATTAATATTTCAAGTATTTCACATCTTTGATAGGAGACAAAGCTCCAACCCCAGGTTTGCCTTCTGACAAAGCCTGTCAAATATGTTCTGGGGACATGACCTCGGAGTAGATCTGAACTTCCTCCATGTTCAAATGAGAATACATGCAAGCTGGGAAATACATTGCAGATTATAATTAAATATACAAACACTTTTTAGGACATTTAAGTCCTGTCTCCTTGTTTCTTCAAATATATAAACACCAGTTTTATAGAGCTTTTACAATATCATAGACTGCCTAAATTGGTTAATGTAGTCTTGTACTTTAAGTTGGATCTGCTTTTTATTGCCAAGGAGATTTATTGGTTGAAAGGCAGACCCACTCAACATCATGCCAACTGTCAAGATTCACCATCTGGCCCATTGTAACTATATTGTTTGAAAAAGATCTATGCAACCTAATCCCACCAAGTTGCAGAGAAGGTGGAGGAGGTATGGGTAGGGAAAAAGGACTATCTCTGATATGCCAAAGCTAGAATTATCATGGGGATAAATTGTAGGGGTCATATGTTCAATGGGTTAATAGGGCCAAGGAAAGGAAGATAAAATGCCGTTTGTGAGATTCCTAGATGGAGAGAGAAAAACTGAGAAAATCTTTCTTCCTCCAGTAGTACAGCTTGCCTGCTGGACATGTCCAACAGTCCTATATTTCACAACTTCTCTCTTCTTTTGTTTGTATTCTCACTCTCTAAATGCCCCCATTTCATTGCTTTTGTTCATTTTTTTCTCTGCCACCAGTAACCCATCAATTGGAGGACCTCTATAACTTATCCCCTCGGCAAACCTGGCCTCAACCCATCAGAGACATTCCCTCAGTCCTATCGATCCCTCCCCCACTTTCTCAATTCTGGTGATGGGTCTTTGACCTCAAATATTAACTCAGTTTTTCTCTCCACTAATGCTGCCTGACTTGCTGAACGTTCCCAGCATTTCCTGTTTTAATTTCAAATTTCCAGCATCTACAGGTTTTTGATTTTCATTCAGTAACAAGTGATATCACTGATGGCCCAGTGGTAGCACTCTTGGCTCTGAGTCAAATAGTTTTGGGTTCATGTTCCACTTTGGAGCTTTGAGAGATATAAGCTTGTGTAAATATAGGACAATAAGAGCAGAAGTAAGCCACTTGGCTCCTCAAGCGTGGCCTGCTATTCAATATGATCATGGCTGACCTGCCCCATGGCTCATTTCCCCTTTTGTGCCAGTTCCCCTGAGCCCTCAATTTCCTGATGTATTAAAACTTTGAGTCTGTAAGTTCACAAGAACAGAGCCCTGGTGTGTTTGTAAAGAGTGCAAGAATGGGGCCCTGCTGAGTTTCTAAGGAACACACGAACTGGGCCCTGGTGAGGTTAAAAGGAGTGCAAGAACTGGCCCCAGTGAGTGTGTAAGGAATACGAGAACAGGGCTCTGGTGAACTTGTAAGGAGCACAAGAACAGGGCTTCAGTGACTTTGTAAGGAGCGCAAGATCGGAGCGCTAGTGAGTTTGTAAGGAACTTGGGAGTGGGACCCCGGTGAGTTTATAAGGAGTGTGGGAATGGAACCCCAGTGAGTTTAAAAGGAGCGTGGGAAACGGGCTCCCGAAAGTTTAAAGGGAACGCAGGAAACAGTGCTTGGTGAGCCAGATATTAAATGATTAGGATTTTTGGACAATAGTACAGCAAATTATTGTAGTGTTACTGTATGCATCATTTCAATAAGATCAAACTCATTATTCTAAACTCCAAAAAATATAGATTTAATTTATTTAGCCACTCATGATAGGACAACTCTGTTACATTTAACTGAATCACTGAAAGAATGCTGCATTATCAGATGTGCATCCTTTTAGATAAAGCATTAAATTGAGGCTTGGAGAACAAAATAGCGGTAGCAATTTAACCCAGGAGTTGTCAGGAATCTGAGGCTGATTCACTTTGAAGAGTAAAACATGAGTACTCATTTAACTTGCTAAATTTAACAATCTGGTTTAAGATTTTTTTTCCCCATCTATTAAATATTGTGTGACACAATGAAGACACTACAGCATAAGATCCAAAAACAGCCTTAATGGCAGTCTTCTTCTGAGGCAGTCCATCAGAATTAAAGATAACTTACAATCGAGCCATAGCGCTAATGATGTCATTGCAACTGAAAATGTAAATTTACAATTTCTTTCTGTTTAAGCACCTTTCTTGTATAATTTTCCCTGGTAGTATCTTCAACATGTTAAAAACTGTAAGGAAATATTTAAGATTATTGTAGTTTATCTGGGGAGGGAGATTAACATTGAGGCCAAAAATTCTCTTAAATTTTCTTTAGGTTATGTAATCATTATTTTCCTATCCTCACCAGTAATAGACTATTTTAATATTTTTAATTTGTTATTAGAAAGCATGAATCTTCTGTAAATTTGATGGAATTTCATTATTAAAATCATTGCTAATGTGCCAACACATGTTATTGTAAAATGCTCTTGGTTTATGATTAACATTGTGTTTGTGTTTTAAGAGTAGTAGATATATCTTTGGACCTAAATATAGTTAAACTCCAATAATGCCCTATCCGACTATTCGGAATTTCCCAGTGGTTTGGCATCTAGCTCACCAGGTAATGTTTGCTGCCCTCCCTTCTGACTTGCCAGGGCCCCTGTTCCTGTGCTTCCTTCTAACTCACTGGGGCTCTCTTCAAAATGACCGGGTTTACTGGGAAATTTGTTATAATACTATGTAACATTTAAGCCTAACATCCAATAGTCTGGAAGATCTGCTAGTCCAGTATCACCAAGTCCCGAGCATGCCAGGTTATTGGAGTTTTACTGGTATGTAAAAGACATTGAGAAATTACAGGTAATTACTATTAAGAAGGGCAGTTATTTCACTAAATCTGCATTGGTTTGATATGTTAGTTTCTCTCTGTACTATAATAAACCCTTCTTCAGGAATCTTTGTGTGTAGAGTCATAGCACCATAATGTCATAGAGAGATCAGCATGGAAGCAAGCCCTACGCCCCACCATGTCTGCACTGGCCATCAACCACCTGATGTACTAATACTGCATTAACCCCATTTGTTTTATTCTTCCCACATTCTCATCATTTCCCCCCAGATTCTACCACACACTGACACACTAGGGGCAATTTTCAATGGCCAATTAACCTATCAACCTGCACATCTTTGCGATGTGGGAGGAAACTGTAGTATGCAGAGGAAACCTCTGCTTCTGGGCTGGAGAGCTGGAGAAGGCTAGGGAAGAAGGGAGATTTGGTTTGGTTTAATGTCTCTTTCAATAAATCAGGATAGCATTTCTTCATTGGCATGCCAGAGTGTCAGTCTGGAGTATAGACACATCTCCAAGCAAGGAGATGCCTCATTTTGCCACTCTTTTAACTTAGGCAGAAGTATTGCTGGTTGAACCTAACTGGCACGAAAGGGGAAGGAAAATGGAGAAATTGTTAACTGTTCCTCTGCAGGGAAAGGGAGGAATGAGTGTGCAAGTTTTACAATTCAAACTTGTGTTCCCCGTGGAGAGAGAATGAAAACTAACCAGTGTTGGTTAGTAACCAGTAATGACATTAAATGTCATTAAAAATTGACATGACCAAAATCTCACTTTCCAAGAAAGAAGAAAAGCAGATGGGAAGAATCATATTTTTGCAATGGAGCCTGCCTGTCTTCTAATACATCTTTCAAAATCCATGCAGTACAGACAAAACTCTACCACATGCACTATTAGGTAGAATAATGAGGTATTTGATTTACTGAAATAACTTTGCAACCATCTCATTGAATTGCTTAATGAGGTTAAGTTACATCACAGCAAATTTGATTGGAAAGAAACAGTATTATATTGTGTAATAGCTGATAGACATCCATTCTTAATGTTGATGTGGTTGCTGCATTGGAACAAATTGCAGTAAGCTGGGAAAAGGAAAAGGCTGTTTGACCTCATTAAGATCGTGGCTGAAATGTGACCATTCTCTTATGCATATTTGCTCCATATCCATTAATGCAATTTTATTAATGAAGTTTTAAATCTGAGGCTTATATATTTAACAATTGATCTGCTATAAACTGCTATTTATAGGAGAGAAGTACAAACTTCAACCAACCTTTATACGTAGAAGTGTTTTTTAAGTTCACTTCTGAAATGCTTGGTACTAACTTTAAGATTAGATCCCCTTGTTCAACAGAAATTAGCTTTCTTTGTCTTTCTTCAGTTCCCCTTTATTTATGAAAATTTTAGTCAAATCACCCTTCAATCTTGTATATTTTAGGAATTATAACAGTTTGTAATAATACCTCAATTCCAAAAGGTAATCTCCCCTCATCATTTAATTTTTTAGAGTCAAGGTATTATTCTACTCAATCCATGTTGTAGTCTCTTCCAGGTCAAATACCTGTCTTAAGATGCAAAAAACAAACAGTCCACAGTACTCAAGGTGTGTTTTATATGAGAGTTATAACAAGAGTTTTATTTTTTGTACTTCAGTCCCAGAGAGATAAATGCCAATATTCTATGAGCCTTTTTAATTATTTTTGTGAAGGTATCTATTATTGATACAGTTTAACACAATTGCTCTGGCAGTTCTTTTTGTTGTGACCAGACCCAAAAGGGAAACACCTCACTCCGTATTAACCAAATGCAATATTTACATCACGATTGTATGGCCCCTATGTAAGAATATTATTTAAGATAACAGTACTATTTTTGATAAAGTGCCACATAAAATCTTGTGTGCCAAAGTAAGGACTCATGGGATTGGAAGTATCATATTCTTTGCACTGAGGAGTCGGCAACGTACAAAAAATCAAGTAGAGATAAATTGGTCATCTTAAAGTTAGCAAGCTGTTACTGGTGGGATGCCTCAGCATTAGTGCTGAGGTTTGGCTATTTACAATTCATATTAATGACTTCAATGAAAGGACCAAATGTAAGAGAACCAAGTTGGCCTATAACATAAAGATAGATGGGAAAGTATGCTGTGAAGTGGGATCAAATTGTTTGCAAAGGGTTCCACAGGTATGATCCCTGGATGGAGTGTCCAGAATCAGGGGTCAGCCATTCAGGACTGAGATGAGAAGAGGTTTCTTCACGCAAAGGGTAGTAAATCTTTGGAATTCCCAGCCCTAGAAGGAATTGAGGCTCTAGTGTCCTGTATATTCAGAAAAGAGATTGATATTGGATGTTAAGTGAATCAAGTGATATGGGGTTCAAGCACAGAAGTAGTGCAAGAATGAAAAATCAGCTATGATCTTGTTGAATGAAGAAGCAGGCAAATGGGTTGAATGGCTTCTATTTCTTATGCTCTTGTTAGGGGGCAAAAAGATGGCAGATTGAGTATAATGAGCAAAAATGTAAAGTTAGCTACTTCAGTAGGAAGAATAGAAAAGCAGGTTATAATTTAAATGGTTTGAAAATATTAAGGGTTGGTGTTCAGGGTGCACTTGTGCAAGAAACAAAGCTAGCAATCAGGTACAGCAAGTCATTAAGAGGGCAACTGGAATGTTGACCTATATTGCAGTGGAGATAGAGTACGTGAGTAAGGAAGTCTAGCTGCAATTGGTCTGGACTTTGCTGAAACCACACCTTGAGTATTGTGTACTCTTTTGGTCTCTTTATTTAGTGAAGGCTATACTTGCCTCCTAGGGACTGCAGCAAAAGGTCAATAGATTAATTTCTGCGATGAGGCAATTGTTTTATGTGGAAATATTAAGCAAAATGGCTACTAAAACATTGACGTTTAGGAAAATAGGTGCTTTAATGGAAAGATGCAAGACTCTGACTTGATAAGATAAATGCAGTGATGATGGATTCTCTGGTGGTGGATTCAAGAACTAGGGAGACATAATCTCAGGATAAGCTGTTGACCACTTAACATGGAAATGAAGAGAAATTTCTTCTCTCTGAAGGTTATGACTCTTTGGAATTTTTTACTCAAGAAGCTGTCATTTAGTATATTCAGGTCTGAAAGATTTTTGGACTGCAGGGTAAGTAAAGGTTGTGAGGATCAGGCAGGAAAATGAAATTGAGGTCAAAGATCAGACCTTAACAATGCCAGGGTGGATTCACAGGGATACGTGGCCTACTTCAACTATTTATGTTTTTTGAAGACTATGATTGATCAAGCTGTTTTTCTTATAACAGATTTGATATGACTGTGTTATCCAAATTTGCTGTATGCCTGACAGATCAACATTTGTATCATAGTCCCTTAATGGGAGAAATTGCTGATATTGTTAGCAGGAAATTGGAATCTATTCATGATGCAAGGTAAGTGTGAATAGGCAAGTATGCCAGTTGCTCATTCTTATGGTAGCAACATTTGTGTCATTGATCTCACATTGGTTGCAGGTTTTCTTACTTGCACTTCAAAGTAATTCATTGAAGTGCTTTGGAATGTTTGAGAACACATATATAAAGAAAAATATGATGGATTGGTTTATTAATTTCTGTATTTAAAAAAAAGTACAGTGAAATTAATCAAAAAAGTTAATATAATGTTAACAATTATTATTTAGGGGCTAATGATACCAAGGTAGGTAGGAAGACACAAAAATATATCAAGGGATCCAGACAGATTAATTGAATGGATAGAAAGAAGGCAGATAGTGTATAATGTGGAGTATGTGAGATCATCCACTTTGATGGAAGCAACAGAAAAGTAGAATATTATTTCAATGATGAAAGACAAATGAGTGCTGGTGTTCAGAAAAGACTAGGTGTCCTTGAATAAGAGACACAGAAAGAAAGCATGCAGAAAGTGCAAGTAATAAGGAAGGCAAATGAATGTTGACCTTTATTGCAAGAGGGAGGGAGCACAAAGGCAAGGATGTCTTGCCACAACTGTACAAGGCTTTGGTGTGCCCATACCTATAGAATATTGCTTGCAGTTTTGCATTCTTACTTTCACTGGAGGCAATGCACAGAATGTTCACTTGATTGACTTCTGAGATTAAGGGGTTGTCTTTTCAAGGAAGATTGAATAGATTTGGTCTACACTCTTTGGAGTTTGAAAGAATGTGTGTCATCTCAGCACAGTAAAGCTGCTACCTCACAATGCCAGAGACCCAGCTTCAATCCTGACCTCAGGTGCTGTGTGTGTGGAGTTTGCATGTTCTCCCTGTGGCCATGTGAGTTTCCTCTGGATGCCACTCAAAGGCGTGTGGGTTGGCCAGTGTAAATTGTTCCTAGTGTGTAGGTGAGTGGTAGAATCTGGGGCAAATTGATGAGAATGTGGTGATAAAAAATGGGATTAATGGTTGGTGCACTGGGTGAAAGGGCCTGTTTCCATGCTGTATCTCTCTATGACTCCATCTCACTGAAAGATACAATATTGTGAAGGGCAGGGGAGGTTGACAGGATAAAGGGATGCCCACTGAAGACTGAGATGAGGAGAAATTTCATCCCTGACGGTTGTGGGAATCAGGCAGGAGGGTGAAGTTGAGGCCAACAATCATATAGAATTTTGCAAAAGGCCTACAGAAGCAATAATTTATCATACGCTTGTGACCTTGATTAGACTTCTTTAGGAATCTTCAATTGTTAACTTTTTTTTTGCTCCAAAAGATAGCATACTTCTGCCAGACAAAAACAAAATCACATTTACCTGTTTATGAGTGATCTTTTGAAGTGAAAGGCCATTTCCTGTGCTGTACTGTTCTATGTTCTAAGTGATAAAAATAGATCATAACTTAACAGAAAAACAGCTTGATTTCCATTGAACAGATATTTTTAAAGCAATTCATGTACAGCGTTAAAGAAATATTTGAATATTTTTCTGTAGAAACCCCTAATGATATTTATTGCATCATTTACTAAATACTCTGGTACAGCTAAAATATAAGTTTTCCTGTAATATGAAAAATAAAATATTGTGTATAACAATGAATGACTTTGGAAACATTAATTCTGTCATAGCTAATTGTGGTTTTCTGTTGAATAGGATACTTTCATCATTAATGTTAAGCATTTCTGCTTTGATTTCCAAACGCCTTCGAAATCGTCTAATAGAGAAGGCAGAATTTCTATTGGATACCAGGAATCCTTCTCAGTTTAACAATTCACGCCGAATTGTGCAATTTCTACGTAATATCAAGTTCAGTTATCGTCCTTTATTGGAAAAATGCAATGAGATTTTTCTTCAGAACATGAAAAACTTAGGTGTTGATAATATAAGCATTATCCTTGGAATGTACCAGTCTCTATATTTCAACAATTGTGATTTTCGACTAGCTGCTAAGTGGAGACTTATTGAACTTATGAATACTCAGACTGATCCTGTGTGTTTTGCCAGACTTTTTGCAGCATTGGGACCTTTATCACGAACCGTGATTAAGGAAAGGTATGTTATTACCTTTGGCAACTCTGGCATCAAAATATAACTTCAGATCACATTTTTATCATTTAAGAAAAATCTGATGTTGTATTTTTTATCTTCAATATTTCCATTACTCTTTTGATTTAAAAGTGACTCTTAAAATTGAGTAAATATCATTCTTTCCAGATTTTTATTTCATCATTTTGTCCATTTAAGAGCCTGAATGTAAATTGTTGCAAAAATGATTGGAAACTTTTATATTAAATGCTAAATACTCTTTTAGTTAAATCCAACAAATATATATTTTACATCACCTCATTTCAATTGATTACAAATATAGTAAAATATATTATTCAGAAATATCAAACTGTTAATATTTGAGATTTGTTTTGATGTTTTAGCTTGCACAGTTAACAAACTTAAAAAATCAGACTTTTTTTTTCCCACCTCCTTCCCACCACCCTGTCATAAAGACTTGAATCTGCTGCCTTATTAATGGTTGAAGAGTTTAGCCCTTCGCAAACATTAGCCATCATAGAGACCATGGCAGAGATGGAATGCAGGAATCCACAACTAATTCAGAAGTAAGTAAGGTCACAAGAAGACATAATGTAATCAATACAGAAAAGATTTATACACAATACAGTGACTCCATATGTTTTGTTATGGTCTTTAACCAGAAAAAAAATAGTCTTTCTTTTTCTCTCTCCTCATTTAGTGTTGCATCAACTTTGTCTAAACAATTGGATGTGTACAAGCCACTGGATGTTGCAAAGATAACACAGGCATTGCTGTCACTTCATTGTCAAAGACCAGAGCTGTTTGCAGAATTGAGGCAAATATTAATAAGGTAAAATGAATATTAGAAAAACTGCTTATCACACACATTTTAATGATAAATGTTAATCAGTTACATTTTGAGAAGTACAAATTAAATGAACATTTTCAAAAAAAGCATATTAATTGGGACTACTGTCCTGATGCAGGATTTCAACCAGAAACATCAAGTTTCTTCCACCACCCCCCCCCCCCCCCCCCCCAACAGATGCTGCTTGACTCGCTGAGCAGACTGATCAAAATGAGATCTATTATCATTGATGTATCATTGACGTATGGCATGAAAGTTGTTGTTTTGTGGCAGCAATACAGTGCAAGACATAATGTTACCATAAATTACAAAATTAAATAAATAGTGCAAAACAAAGGAATAATGAGGTCGTGTTCATGGACCATTCAGAAATCTGATGGTGGAAGGGAAGAAGCTATTTCTGAATCATTGAGTGTGGGTCTTCAGGCTCCAGTACCTCCATCCTGATGGTAGTAACATAATGAAGGCATGTCCTGAATGGTGAGGGTCCTTAATGATGGATGCCGCCTTCTTGAGGCACTGCCTCTTGAAGATGTCCTCGATGGTGGGGAGGGTTTTGCCCATGATGGAGCTGGCTGAGTCTACAGCCCTCTGCAGCTTCTTGTGATCCTGTGCATTGGAGCCTCCATACCAGGCTGTGATGCAACCAGTCAGAATGCTCTCCATGGCACATCTGTAGAAATATGTAAGAGTCTTTGGTGACACTAAATTTCCTCAAACTCATAACAAAGTAGAGCCGCTGTCATGTCTTCTTCATGATTGCATCAATGTGTTGGGCCCAGGAACTTGAAGCTGCTTATCCCTTCCACCATTGACCCCTCGATGAGGACTGGTGTGTGTGCTCTAGACTTCCCTTTCCTGAAGTCCACAATCAATTTCTTGGTCTTGTTGACATTGAATACGAGGTTGTTGTAGTAACACCACTCAACCAACCGAGCTTTCTCACTCCTGTACACCTCCTCGTCGCCAGCTGAGATTCTACCAACAACAGTGGTGTCATCGGCGAATTTACAGATGGCATTTGAGCTGTGTCTGGCCATGCAGTTATGAGTGTAGAGAGAATCGAGCAGTAGGCTAAGCACGCATTCTTGAGGTGTGTCTGTGTTGATTGTCAGCAAGGAGGAGATGTTATTACCAATCCGCATTGACTGTGGTCTCCCGATAAGGAAGTCGAGGATCCAGTTGCAGAGGGGGGTATAGAGGCCCAGGTTTTGAGCTTGTTGATTAGTACTGAGGGGATTGTTACGGACTCAGTGAAAGTCCCTTTAAGATAGAGAGTGTGTGTGTATGTGTGTGTGGGGCGTGCTTATGTCAATAGAAGATAAAGGACGTAATGACGTTGTTGAAGAAGTTAGAAGAAGAAGGAGAGGGAGAGAGAGAAGGGAGAGAGACACCAGCCTGCTAGTTTACTCTAGCGATGGATGAGAAACTATAACTGTGTCTGCCACTGAAATCCATGTATGGAAGTTGGAAGTAATCTGGTGGAGTTCACTTTGTTGCTGACCTGTAGAAGGAAACAGGTATTTGTGTGTGGACGACCACGATTCGGATGCTTTTCGGGGTAAGGAAGTCACTACTGAGTAAACACTGGAGTGTTGTTTGGGTTCCATCGTGGAACATTTGGATTTCGTATGTACTCTCTCTCTGTTTTTCTACATCTACGTCTTATCTTCTGACAACGGTGGTTGTTGAAGAAGCCCTTGCTCATGTTTCACCTTATGGCTTGCGGAACTGAACTTTAAGAACCATTCCGGAACTTGGAGTTTGGGACTTTGTCACACACACACACAAAGAGTTTAGTTTTAGGGGTTAACGTTCAAGGTTTAACATTTTTGAATTCTAACGTACTAACATTTTTACTTTTATTTTACGTATTATCATAAGTAGTGATTAATAAAATAGTTTTTAACACTGAATCATGCTCAGTGTGTTTCTTTTGTTGCTGGTTCGTGACAGGATGATGGTGTTGAACGCTGAGCTGTAATTGATAAACAACAGCCTGATGTATGTTTTGCAGTTGTCTAGGTGCTCCAAAGCAGAGTGGAGAGCCAGTGAGATTGCATCTGCTGTAGACCTGTTGAGGCAGTAGGGAAATTGCAGCAGGTTCAGGTCCTTGCTCAGGCAGGAGTTAATTCTAGCCAT
The DNA here is from genome assembly GCF_009764475.1 of Pristis pectinata. Taxonomy (NCBI): domain Eukaryota; kingdom Metazoa; phylum Chordata; class Chondrichthyes; order Rhinopristiformes; family Pristidae; genus Pristis; species Pristis pectinata. The sequence goes on from NC_067405.1 coordinate 44,286,512, forward strand.
AACTAAATCTTGAAGCACTTCATTATGGTAGATGTGAGTGCTACTGGGCGATAGTCATTGAGGCAGCTCACCATGCTCTTCTTGGGCATTGGGATGATTGCTGCCTTTTGAAGCAGGATTGTTGCTTCATCTTCCAGCATATGCAGTCTCTTGCATCTCCATATTAATTGGTTATCTTGTATAATCAATCAAGCCTTTTTAGCAATTTTTTTTACAACACATGCAACGTTATATTTCTTTCCCTGAAGTTACTGTCATATGCACATAGGATGCAATGGTTGAAAGCTATCTGGTTCAGTCTGCACAGCTGCATGGGAGGAAATAGACTAAGTTTACAACATGTTTGTTGAATAAACCTGTGATAGAAACAGAAAATGTTGGAAATTTTCTGCCAGTCAGGCATCACTTGTGGAGAGAGAAACACAGTTAAGTTTCGGGTTGATTACTTTTCATCAGAACTGGGAAATTGTGCAGAGAATGTGTGGATGGTGGAGAATTCGAGAGAAAAGAGGAAGAGGTGGAGGGCAGGAAAGAATGAATAACACAAACAGTGGTAGGGCCATCTGAAAGAGTTAGTGAATGACTGGTGAAAAGCAAAAGGTTTATCCAGAAGCATAAATAGGAGATGAATGCAATGTTTTGTTACCTTAGAGGAGAGAGGGGAAAGAAAAAAACTGCTGGGGATTTGAGATAGAAGGCTGGAATGATTCTGAAATTGCTAAATTTGCCATTGATTCTTTAAAAAAAATCTATAAGGGAATGGGAAAGATGAACAAAAAAGAAAACTGTGTAGGCAGGTGAGTGTGCCTGGGAGGAGAGCATCGTGTGTGTGTGTGTGTGTGTGTGTGTGGAAAATTCAACATTCATATCATTGGGTTGCTAATCACCCAAGAGGAGTATGAGATGTTGTTCTTCTAGTTGCATTTGGCCTTTCTGTAGCAATGGAGAAGGCCAAGGACAGACAGCTCGGTGTGGGACTGGGAAGACGAGTTAAAATGACAAGCAACCATAGGCTCAAGGTGGCTGTTGAGCTATGTTGAGCTTTGTTGAAAGAGCAGAAGAGGCTGAAGACAAATATGTCAGAATAGGAGTGGAATAGAGAGATAGAGGTGAAGATATATAGGACTAGTAGGGTTATAATAGCAGCAGAGTATTTCAACTTCCTCAGTATGAACAGGGATTTCCTTAGTATAAAAGGCTTAGAGGGGATGGAATTTTTAAAGTACATTCAGGAGACCATTTTGAGCTACTACATGGATAATCCTACTGGAGAATATGCAGTACTGGACCTGTTCTTAGAGAATGTAGTCAAGCAAGTGTTGGAGTGTCAGTAGGAGAGCATTTTAGAGACAATGATCACAACTCTTTAAGTTTCAAGGTTGTTAAAGGAAGGAATAAGAATGGTTCAGAAATTAAGTTTCTGAATTGGGAAAGGTTGATCTCAACGTCATAAAAAGGACCTGGCCAAAATTGATTGGGAGAAGCTAGTTGCAGGTAAGTCTACAGCTATCATTTAAAGATAAAATAGTGAAAGTTCAGGCCAATGTGTTTCTGAAAATGTGAATAAAGAGGAAAGGGAATGCTGGATGTCAAGAAATATTGAGAGTTGGATAAATTAAGAAAAGGAAGCATATGGCATGTGTCGAGATTGAAAATGGGGGAGGCCTGCCAGGAGTATAGAAGGTGTAGCAGATACTCAAAAAAAAATTAGGAGGGCAAAGAGAGAGCACAATATATTAGTGGCAGACAAGATTAAGGAAAATCTCAAAGCATTTCATTGGTGTATTTTGAGGGTAAGAGGACAACTAGGGAAAGATTAGGGCCCATTAAGAACCAAAGGGGCAATCTGTGCATGAAACCAGAGGATGGTGAGGTCTTAATTGGAATTGGTTTATTATTGTCGCATGTACTGAGGTACAGTGAAAAACTTGTCTTGCATACCATTCATACAGATAATTCATTACACAGTGCATTGTGGTAGTACAAGGTAAAACAATAACAGAATGCAGAATAAAGTGTAACAGCTATAGAGAAAGAGCAGTGCAAGGTCATAACGAGGTAGATTGTGAGGTCAAGAGTCCATCTTACTGTACTAGGGAACCGCTCAATAGTTTTATAACAGCAGGATAGAAGCTATCCTTGAGCCTTGTGGTACGTGCTTTCAGGCTTTTGTATCTTCTGCCTGATGGGAGAGGGAGGAAGAGAGAATGTCCGGGGTGGGTGGGTCTTTTACTATATTGGCTGCTTTACCGAAGCAGCGAGAAGTATAGACATGGTCCATGGAGGAGAGGCTGGTTTCCGTGTCCACAACTCTCTGCAGTTTCTTGCGGTCCCGGGCAGAGCAGTTGCCATACCAAGCTGTGATGCATCCAGATAGGATACTTTCTATGGTGCATCGATAAAAATTGGTGAGGAAGTAGAGGTGCTGGTGAGCTTTCTTGGTCTTAAATGAATATATCCCATCTGCATTCACTGTCGAGAAGGATATTGTATTTAGAGAATTCAGGGAAGGGGACAGTGAAATTCAAGAGTAAGTTACTATTAAACGTAAATGTTCTAACAAACTAAAAGGTGGATAAATCCCCAGGGGCTGATAGGATGTATTCCAGGCTGCAATTGCAATCAAGAGAGGAGATCCTGACAGAGATCTTTCAATCTTAGCTGTCCACAGATGAGGTGCAAGGTGACTGGAGAACAGCAAATGTGGTATGTTTATTCAAGAAGGGCAGTAGGGATAAACCAGGTAATTACAGGCCATGACTTTAAAGGAAGAGTTCTGAGGGACTAGACTGTTCTACACTTGAAAAGGTAGGGATTAATCAGAGATAGCATAGTTTTGTTAAGGATAAGGCCCATCCTTTAGTAAGGGAATCAATGATGACTCCTAGTGTAATATCAATGACAGATAAAGGAAATGAATCTATACTGAGGGTCCATTAATTAGCAATAAAAAAGTAATAGTACATTTAAAAGATGGAGATTCTGATGAGCAAAACCCTTCTCACGTTCTTTGAACATTTTAGGTAGATAATCACACTCACTAATTGCAACTTATTTGGACTTCCAGAAAGATGTGAAAGACAAAATAGAAATAAAGGAACTGAGGGTACATTATGGGACAGCTCAGAAGTGATATATGCAATAAAAACCTGGGCTATAACAAACTGGGTGGACTGAGAATTGGAATCATTGTTGTTAAGCCTTCTTGTTCTTAATCTGAATTGAATGACTGAAACTAACCACAAGATGGTAAATTTGGTGAAAACACTAAAATAGGGAAACCCAAAGGGAATGGCTGAACATTTACATAAAAAAACATCAAGAGCAATGCTGATTCAATTGGATAAAATAGGGTAAGGGAACAGTTAATTAATACGTAAAAATGGCATCGACCAAATAGCCTTTTTCTCTCCTGCTTGTAAGTAAAGACGAACCCTGATGAACACTGGTTACTCCACAAGATAAATTAGTCTCTTTGAACTACAGTGGAAATTTAGATAAAGAACAATGCATGTCTTCATATCTGGAATTATAATTTAAGGTCGAGTAAGTAACACAGTATATAGTGTAAATATTAGTTAATGATCACCGCATGCATCGTATAAGGTGTTTTGCATTGCAGGTAGAACAGTGTCTTTGAACAATCACTCATGGTTTGTCTTGTTTTTCATTAGTGTAAATACATCATTCATCTCCCAGTAAATATAATTGATTTTTAACTTGAAGAATATTGCTGAGCAGATTCACATATTTAACCAATTGACTGATTCCCATCTTTAATGAACACATGCTTAAAAACTTATTAGCGCATTGATAATTTTGACATTTTGCTCTCTCCTCTCTTCCAGATATCTTCATCTCAGTGTTGTCCCCTATGAGATATCCATGTTAACTCGTGTCCTCTCTCTGCTTCCTTCTCCACGAAATGATCACTTGATTCCTGCACGTATTGATGTTGTCTTACCCCAGTGCAACTTAAGTGACTTGAATGCATTTGCCATTGCCATTACCAGGTGGGTAAGGAATGGCTCCTCATATCAACCTGGTACAACAGCTGTACATGTGAAGCTTCTTCAAAAATTAAATATATGTGGCTTGGAGAGACTGCAGAAAGCAAATGATTTGGACCTGTTACTTGAAGAGCTAAAATATGTCAGTGGAGAATGGTTTGAAGAAGTTCTCGCAGAAGAAACAATGGCAAGCTTTGAACGATTAATAGGGCAGATAACTTGGTCCAATGTTCCCGAACTTGCACTGTTTCTAACCAAAACAAATTGCCTGCATTCTGGTCTGCTGGATCAAATAGCATCTGTCACACTTGAACATATCAACAAGGTACGTAAAAGTTGGTACCTCTTGTAAGAAATAAAATATCATTTACCTCTCCTTTCGATCACTTCTGTTTAAATCTATAAAATCTTATTGGTATTATGGTAAATTTTGTAGAGGCTTCACATAGAAGGCAGTGAATTGAATCATGTTACATTGTTTGATTTTTCTTTGCAATGACTAGGCAGGAAATTGCATGGAGTATGTCTAATTTATATATTTATCTGCATCATCAGGCTGTGTGGCACTGTTCAGGTGTTTGCCAATTTTGTGGTTCTGTTTTACGTACTTTCTAACTGGAACCTGAAATTCCTATGTTATTGATTCTAATGATTTCCAGTTAATCTTGTTTTGAGGATTCTTTTGTGGTCTGGTGATGCAAGTAGGTATTTGGGACTCAGGATTGTGGTTACAAAAATGACTGCTTATTATCCTACATATCAATTCTTTGACTACCAAAGTATATCTGTAGTCCATCCCATTCTTTCCACTATGTCATTACCCTCCTCCTCGTTACTTCCTTTCGAACAGTCATTCACTATTGATAACTTTTGTTAAGATGATGACCTTAGGAGCTGTACTACTACCTTTTTCTCCGATAACCATGATGGATGGTTAATTCAATTCCTCCCTATGAAATGATGATACCTTGGAATTTTCCTTTGCAAGTTGCCATTGTATCAGGTTCTACCATTCTTTCAAGTAGTGCATTCCAGATAACGGCTTCCTGACAAAATTATTAGTTTCATTTATTTCCAATATTTTTGGTAACATTTAAATTTAAATATGTCTACAACAGAAGGGCAGCTATAACTTGAATTTTGTAAATCTTATTGGTGGCAGATAAACTGTCTGGTTTATACAACTTCCTCCTAAGTTTGGTTGAATGTAGCCGGTGACCCTTTTGCAAGTCTAATTGTTAATGGAGCCTCTAGTTTTCAGCAAGGTTCACTGATTCACTGACTCTCTCTCTCCCTCTCCCCCTCCCTCCCCCCCCCCCTCCACCTCTCCCCCTCTCCCTCTCCCTTCCATTGCTCCTCTCCCCCTCAGTCTCCCCCTTTAGTACTAGCACTGACAAAGCTCAATAGGCCAAATGACCATTCAGTGTTAAAATTTGTATAAGGGGATGTCAAGGTTAGGACTAACTGATCATTTTCTGGAACCATCTTGTGGCCAAAAGACTTCTGGCAAGAAGGATGACTTCATTTATTTTTAAAATGCAGATCCATTATTCAGCCACATATGCCATCTTGCTTCCATTCACTATCTTTAATTATGATCCTCCACAAGCTGAAGATTTACTTGAATCATGTATACAGCGATCAAGGCCTCATTTGAGTGAGTATCATACTGCATATCATGAAAAAGCAACAGATAAATCTTAGCATGATACCACCAAATATTTTATTCCTAATTCAATGAGTTCCTTGACTTCTCATATTCAGGCACAGAGATTTAAGGTAGAAGTACATCCTTGGCTGCATGTGCAAAACAGATGCTAGAGTATCAGCTGTTGGTTGTGCTCCCCTGATATTTCATTCATTGATAAAAATGAATACTGTATGTAGAAGTGAGTACCACAAAGATTATTTTGCACTAACAAATACAGGCACATTTTATCCCTTTTATCAATGTGTATATGACTTTAATGCATTAATTGTAGTAAAGCACTTTCTCTCTTTTGCCCTTCTGTCTCAACATAAATCTAAGCTGTCAAATGTGAAACAAATATGTAGAATACATTGTGGTTACTGATACTTCAGGCAACAAGGACTGAACTGTTAAAATTCACGATGTAACTTGCCAGATCAATTATTTATCGATAGATCTATGGCAGATGTCGAACAAAATATTTTTTTTAAAAGCTGTATAATTCCCTCTAATTTTCAATTCTATTTCTCACTTGAACAGTTTTCAAAGATTATAACCAAAGATGCCCTTAGAATGTTACCTGGAATTAATTTTTGTGAATTAATATTTCTTCAATAAATAATATTTTGAAGTATTTTTCATCTAAGCTTTAAGTGATAATTCTACAACCACAACAGAATTTTGTGTTCACGTTACTTTTACCTTGCATATGGATATTGCAATAAGATAATATCAACTAATTTCAAAATTTAGAGCATTATTGCAGTAAATATGCCAGTGTTAATTACTACAATATAATAGTTACCTAATGATAAAGTACTTAATTAACTTCCTTGTCCTAGTTGAATTGATTTAGAATGTTCAATAACAGTGGATATTTTTCTTCCTTTGTTATGGCATCTAATAGTTCATTGGGTGTAAACACTTTATAATGTCATGAGGTCAAGATGCAACATGAACATAATTCTTTTTTTTAAACAGATTCATTTGACCCTCATCTTCTAGTGTTATTTGGTTACTCACTAGCTCTTGCAGGCTACTTCCCAGAAGATATAATTAAGACTATTTTTAGTATTGATTTCCTGGCAAAGTTGGACTCACAGCTGGACAGTAAGTTTCTTTTACTTTTTTTACATTGGGACTTGCATATTCTTAATGTGGTTGATAATGGTGTTACGCTCTAGCTGTTTTGAGATATTGTGCCTCATTTATTTCTCTCTTCCCTAAAAACACAGAATATGTGGTTGGTGGTAAAGCAATTGTACATACAGCTAATCTCAAAGAAAGCTCCCGATAAATTTCTAGTGACTCTGCAGAGAGCATAACTGATATTGACCCTTGTCAGGCATCAATTCTGCAGATCCCTTGTATCCGTCAGATCCGGTTACTTTTGAATCCACAGGTTCTTTCAGGAGTCCAAGAATGAGTTGAAAACAACTTGGTACTTCACAAAGTTTTATTGGAAAAGTTTAAAACAAAGAAACAGTCACAGAGCACATGGCACTAGCTTTACTACTAGGAGATGATCTGAGACAAAAGAACTAAAAATGAGCTAGTGGGAGGGGGAAGAGAGCAAGGGAGAGATAGAAGCAAGAGATTAACAAAAAACGACACCTTTTATAAGAGGTACTCCTTAGCTAACAATAGTCCAATCAGAAAACCTATTAGATACCTGTGGCAAAACCAACCAATGAGAAAACACGTATTCACCTGATAGACGAACCAATAAGCTAAAAAGTGGTTATACCTTGTACAGCCAGTTGAGGTGTATTAAACACTATACATGTTAAAAAAAAAACTACTTAAAACAGTTTAATCCAACATATCCAATTGCTCTGATCAAGCTAGCTGAGCAGCCAATCACATAAAAGCATTCCTACAGATTGTATTTTTTAAATGTTATACAGAGCACTTAAATAAAGACTTTTTTAATGGACATTTATGGCAATCACTTTTTCTTGTGAGATACATTATCTGCACAGTGCAGCATTGACTTAAAATAAAATGAAAAACATTCCAAATTTCAGGAATTAAACTTGTCAACCATGCTAATTTTGTATTTATGACCCTTGACTCAACTGCAATCTGAAATGATCTGGCAATACATTAAATTTATATTCAATGTTTTACCAGCATCATCTCAGAATAACTAGAGATGGGCAATATATATTATGATAGCCAATCATATTAGCATCCTGAGAATGGAAAAAAAGCTGTTAAACGTTATCCTAATTGTGCTTCATGTTATCTTTTATGATTATTCATTCATCTGATTATCATTTTATTTTCAAGTTAGTTGGATTTATGAGCACATTTATGTTACTATTAGTTTTAATTTTGAAATATCATTTGCTACAGCTTCTTTGCCTCTCAGGGCAGCATCTTAAAACTGCCTGGGGTCCACTAAAAATGCACTGAAGGAACTCAGTTGATTCATGTAGAAAAGTAAGGTCTTCACCTATACTACTGGGTAGTCTGCAGTACTCCTGGGTAAAAGAGTGAAAATTCCCATGTCTGATTGCTATCCATTCATGGCATGCGAGTCTATATGTTTCAGGACAGGATCAGATACATCTGTGATTCATGTTGAGTCAAACAGCTTTTCAACACTCGTTCTCTTGAATGCTGCTTTAGATAATGGACTGCTTATGACAACCATTCTAGCCTGTGGAAGGGGGAAAACAGGTTGAAAAAGAAAATGCTGCAGTGTATTACAATAACTTGATTTCTAATATCAGCTCTGTCAGATGCTCTGAACATGCGGATCAGGTTACGTTTAATGGAACTGAACAGAGCTGTCTGTTTGGAGTGCCCAGAATTCCAGACCACTTGGTTTCATGACCGTTACTGCCGGCAGTTGCTAAATAAAGGTTAGTGGTTGCTCCTGTATATAGAATTTCTTGCTTAGGTTTTCCTTGCTATTCTTCCTTTAATGCTGTTTCACAGTCTATGGGAAGGAAATCTAATTTATTTTTCAGTTTTTATTTGATTTATGTCTGTATGCATGAGTGGTGGAAGACTCATTAATTGAATATTTAGGACAAACACTGGAAACTTTGCCTCAAGGAAATATCTTTCTTCACACTTGTGTTGCTGTCCAGGCAAATTCAAAACAGTGGTTATCAGCTTTTGGTGTTGGTGTTAAAAAGTGATTTCTATTACAGCTGCTTAACCAGTTCCACCACAATCTCAGAATCTGCTGCAAAAGTGATATTGATAACAAATGCAATAAATTAAACCTTGTGCTTCCCGATCCACCAGTCACAATTTATAGGGAAAATAAATGAAATATGTGCCAGCAGCAGAATCAGAATCAGGTTTATTATCACTGACATATGTTGTGAAATTTGTTGTTTTGCGGCAGCAGTACAGTGCAAGACATACAGTAAAACTTACTGTAAAGTTAGAAAAATAAATAGTGCAAAAGAGGAGTAACAAAGTAGTGTTCATGGACTGTTCAGAAATCTGATGGCGGAGGGGAAGAAGATGTTCCTAAAACGTTGAGTATAGGTCTTCAGGCTCCTGTACTTCCTCCCCAGTGGTAGTACTGCAAAGAGGGCATATCCCAGATGGTGATAGATGCCGCCTTCTTGAGAATGGCAGGGAGGGTTGTGCCCATGATGGAGCTGGCTGAGTCTACAACCCTCTGCGGCCTCTTTTGATCCTGCACACTGGAGCCTCCATACCAGGTGGTGATGCAACCTGTCAGGTGCTCTCCACCGTACAGCTGTAGAAACCTGCAAGGGTCTTTGGTGACATACCAAATCTCCTCAAACACCTAATGAAGTAGAGCTGCTGGCATGCCTTCTTCATGATTGCATCAATGTGTTGGGCCCAAGATAGATCCTCTGAGATGTGACGCCCAGGAACTTGAAGCTGCTCACCCTTTCCACCACTGACCCCTCAATGAGGACTGGTGTGTGTTCTCCCGACTTCCTGTTCCTGAAGTCCACAATCAATTCCTTGGTCTTGTTGACATTGAGTACGAGGTTGTTGTTGCAACACCACTCAACCAGCTGATCTATCTCACTCCTATACGTCTTCTCATCGCCATTTAAAATCCTGCCAACAACAGTGGTGTCATCGGCGAATCTATAGATGGCATTTCAGCTGTGCCTAGCCACGCAGTCATTAGTGTAGATAGAGTCGAGCAGTAGGCCAAGCACGCATCCCTGAGGTGCACCTGTGTTGGTTGTCAGTGAGGAGGGGATGTTACTACCGATCCACACTGACTGTGGTCTCCTGATAAAGGAAGCTGAGGATTCAGTTGCAGAGGGATGGACAAAAGCCCAAGTTTTGAAGCTTGTCGATTATTACCAAGGGGATGATGGTGTTGAATGCTGAGCTGTAATCGATAAACAGCAGCCTGACGTATGTTTTACTGTTGTCTAGTTGCTCCAGAGCCAAGTGGAGTGCAGTGAGATTGCGTCTGCTGTAGACCTGTTGTGGCGGTAGGCAAATTGCAGTGGGCTGAGGTCCTTACTCAGCCAGGAGTTAATTCTGGCCAAAACTAATCTCTCGAAGCACTTCATTATGGTAGATGTAGTCACTGAGGCAGCTCACCCTGCTCTTCTTGACCACCTGTATGTTTGCTGCCCTTTTGAAGCAGATGAGAACCTCAGACAGCAGCAGTGAGGTTGAAGATGTCCTTGAACACTCCAGCCAGTTGGTCAACATAAGTTTTCAGTACCCTGCCAGGTATACCGTCAGGGCCTTATGCCTTGTGAGGGTTCACCCTCTTGAAGGATGTTCTGTTGTCAGCCTCTGGGACAGAGATCACAGGGTCGCCAGATGCTGTGGGAATTCGCACAGGTGTAGTGTTATTCTGCCCTTCAAAGTATGCATAAAAGGTGTTGAGCTCATTGGGGAGTGAAGCATCACTGCCATTTATACTGTTAGGTTTCACCTTATAGGAAGTAATGACATGCAAATCAGCAGTCATGCATCTGATTGTGTCTCAAACTTCACATGGAATTGCCTTTTCGCTCTCACGATGGACTTCTGTAGGTTGTACCTGGACTTCTTGTATTGTTCTGAATTGCCAGTCTTGAACGCTGCAGATCTAGCCCTGCAAATCTCCTGGTTCATCCAGGGCTTCTGGTTTGGGAAGACTCGGTATTTTCTCGAAGGCGCACACTCATCCATGCAGGTCTTGATGAAGTCGGTGAAGGCCATGGCATATTCATTCAGATCTGAGGATGAATCCCTGAATATGGTCCAGTTAACCGATTCGAAGCAGTCCTATAAACACTCCTCCGCCTCCCTTGACCATACCTTCGTGGTCCTCACCACTGGTGCTGTGGTCCTCAGTCTCTGCCTATATGCCGGGAGTAGAAGTACAGCCAGGTGATCAGACTTGCCAAAGTGTGGGCACGGGATGGCGCGGTAAGCATTCTTGATTGTGGTGTAGCAGTGATTGAGTGTGTTGGCTCCTCTGGTTCCGCAGGTGACATGTTGGTGGTAGTTGGTCAGAGACCTTTTCAAGCGGGCCTGGTTGAAGTCCCCTGCAATGATCAGGAAGGAGTCAGGGTGGGCTCTCTCATGACTGCTGATCATGGTGCTCAGCTCCTCCAGTGCCAGCTTGACATTTGCCGGGGGTGTTAACGATGTCTGAAATGCACTTAAGACATCAAGGGTCCAACATAAACAATTATCTGGTTATTTAATGGATATATTTCAGACAAAGATTGGTATGGGTCGCAGAAAGTGGGAACATGTAAGGATTGGGTTTAATATGATAAAGATTTTAAGTACAATATATGTATTTAAATCAGTATTAAAAAGGAACTGGCATGCTTAGAGTTGAGTTGTAATATGATTCTTAGTCATGTTTCAGTGGCAGTTGTAATCCATGCTTGGCACACAAGCTCATTAAGTATGAATATTAACATTATCAGAACATGTTTGGCTGTCAGAATTCCTATCACCTAATTGGGGTTCAACATTTCAGTTAAGTTCCCTGAATTGTTATTCTCTATCAATTTCTGAGCAATTGTCATATAGATTTTGAGAACTTCGGGACCATTCTGACATGATTATATTGATGTTTCAGCAAACTTAAGTCACATTGATTTCAATACAGGCACTGCAATAATTATTTTTGTGATGAAGAAGTGATATTACATACATTATACCAATGGTTTCCAAACTGGTGTGTGACCCATATGGTGGTCACCAAAGTTTGGAGGGACTGTGAGATTTTATTAAAGTTGAGGTTATTTATGAAGGTGTTCACAAAGAACATGAAAGTAAATATATACTTTGCATTGTTACTGCCCTAGCCATCGGGCTGGTACAGTCCCCAGGAACAGCTTCAACTTCCTAAAAGGAGCAGCCATGATAGCGTCAGGCATTTATGGGGGCTGTGTATTTTACTGGGTGAACAATTAGGACTTACATTCATTTCATTAAATATATTGATGCCAAGTTCATGTCAGCTGAAGTCATCTATTTATTAGTGACATACAATCAAATATATGTAATTTTGAGCACAACAAAAGGTTAATTTGTAACATAAATTTTCTTTCCATAGGCAATATTTCTGTTGGTCCAGTGCAGCGGCAAATTCATGAAATACTGGGCCATTTATTGGGAGGAAGTAACTATGTAAAAGCCTCTGTAATCACCCCATATTATTATTTCACAGGTATGTTATTCCACTTTTAGCAGCCTCTTTTAATTATAATCATTAAATCTCTTCAGAGGATGGTAAATTAGATTTCTTGTCAGATTGATTTTTATTCCCTTGAGAATTCTGATGACTTAATCCATGTTCGTCAGTTCCCAGGTTACATGGTACATTGGTTTCAGAATAAGGGCTTATTGGCTTTTAACTATGTTTTGCTTTTTTTAAAAAATAATTTTCAGTCAGTGTTAGGTCTTTTGTTTTTGGTAATTATACATTTGGTCTTAAATATGAAATTGCATTAATATTTAAAATATACAAATAAAAACAAAAATTAGTTGCAACAAACAGTAAAGTCAAGGACAAACCAGTAATCATTAATCAAATTATGTCCTACAAATTAAAAAAAAGTTCCATCAACCAAAACTAAACTTATGATATATGTGCATTTCAAAATAAAACCTTTAGATTTGTCAGGTAAAACTATTCACTGTTATCTCCCTGCCTTCTGATTTTTGCCTCCACAGCCTGCAAATAGCAATGTTTATATTAAATAGTTTAAGATTTTGACTCATACCAAAGAGCAAAGTACACTAGCTTAGTTATCGCGTGCTTCCCTTTTATGTAAATGTAGTAGGACACTTGAATGGGATAGTTTTTTTTCCCCAAAGGGACTTCAAACGAGCTCAACAGAATTGGTAACTGGGATGACTGAATGTACCTTGCTGAGGAGTATCTTTTTAAAGCTCATTCTGCTTGGAAGTTGTCCGTCTTTTGAGCCAACGTTACAAGACTTAGTTTTGAGGCCAAGCTGAAAACTTGTAACAGCATTTGTATTTCTCCTAGCTGTCTTAATTTGCCAACTTAAAATGACAATTTATTGGTGTTGTGCTTCCCATTGGTTTGAACATGTAGAAATTTTGAGTGAATGAGGACAATTATTCTAACTGATAGCTTCTGGTTTTATTCTTTGAAACACATACAATTTACAATATACAAAACTGCAAAAATCATCTGTCAATCTAAGTTTTCAAAATTTCAATTGAGCCAGCATCCACAGCTTTTAGGGAATACATTCTGGATTTCTACTATCTTTTGTTTGGAAGTCAATTTTGATTTCATTCCTAAAGTAGCTAGCTTTACTTTCTGACCAGCCCTCTTGTTCTGGATTCTCCCATTTAGAGGAAGTAGTTCAGCATGCATTCTATAAAATCGTTCTAACATTTTAAAGTGATTAGATCAATTCTACATCATATAAACAGAAGAAAATATATGATATGATTCTAGTCAATTAGTACTACAGCTCATCCAAGGCCAATTTGATGTCGAAAGCTGAATGCAGCACTCCAGATATGGTTGTTTTGGGCTACGTGCAACTGAAACATCACTCCCTCACTTTTGATCTTTAATCACTTTGAGAAGAGGTCTGTATTAGCCCAATCCAGCCATTCATTCTTTCATATGGATGCCCACTATTAATCCATACTTTGTACTTGTTTCTATAATGACTTTTAACAATTAAAAAAAATCTACAGGGATCTATCCTCTATCCAAGAATTTTTTCATTGAAATTGATAAATTATTTCATTCAGACTTTGAATGTGTACTTGACAAGCACCGAAAGCCTATTCCTTATGTGGATCAGATTTCTGTACTACTACGCAAAAATGGAATTGGGCCTCGGAGACCAGACAAAGAATTTATTGGAGAGAAAGAGACACCGCCTGGAGGAGAAAGGTTTGTTCATACTCAATTTCTCTCAAATATTTTCCTGTAAAAATATATGAGTTCTACCTCTACAAAAATAGGTAATTTTAGCAAGATATTTTCTACACTTTATAAAAAGCTTGTAATTGATAAATAATTATAAATAAATTTCTATGTACTTCTATGTGATTCTATTCAATCAGCCCAACCAAAACCCACTGCAACAGCTGGAATTATGTTACTTAGTGGAAGGCAATGTTTCCGTAGCTTTAATCAGTAATCTGCCTGATATATAAAAAAATTTCTGCAGCACATGGTCATTCTGTTTTCTCCCCCTCAGCCTTGAAATAGATTTCAGAAAATAACTGCTCAGCTAAGAATTCCTAAAGGCAACCTGATGTGAATAGCATTTAAGGTTGTGATTTGAACTTCAAGAATAATATGATAAATTTACCATTTCCCCAATATCAATTTTTCCTCGTGTCCAAGCTCTATAGAGTATTCCGGACATTTTGGTGAAGTTCAACATTTTCTTTAAATTTAAGTTCAAATGCTCAACTTTTTTTCTCTCTTTTTCCAGAACTGGCAGTAAACATCATTAGATCATTCGATCAAAGTAGTTGAGCATCATTAACTGAAGTGTTATATCGTGATCCTGGTACATGAATTATCCTTAATAATTACTTTTTAAAATCTGTATTTTTTTTTACCTTTGGTACCCATGAGACACTCAAGGCAACAATGATATGAATGTTATGTCAGTATTTAGTGATGTGACATGAATTATCCTTAACAATTGGTAATGCCAAGACAGTAAAAATACTGTCAAAATCCTATAAAATTCTTCAGTTATTTGGTTAAAATATCTGTTATTCCATTATTCAGACATTAACAACTAAGGGTAGGAAGCAGAACTAGTGAAACATGCCTTTGTCCTGCTCGAGACAGTTCACAATCTTTCTACAGCAAATTCCTCT
The DNA here is from genome assembly GCF_009764475.1 of Pristis pectinata. Classification (NCBI taxonomy): domain Eukaryota; kingdom Metazoa; phylum Chordata; class Chondrichthyes; order Rhinopristiformes; family Pristidae; genus Pristis; species Pristis pectinata. The sequence continues at coordinate 44,301,521 of NC_067405.1, forward strand.
CTGCTTCTTGCTGGTTTGCTTCTCTTGAGATATAGGTTTAAATAGCAATTAACATGGAGAGACTAACATAGGGAATTTTATTTTTCCCACTGTATCTTTCTTGGATGAATTACTGATCTACGTTGAAGTAATTTCCTTGCCTTTCAGGTGCATCATTTTATACGAATTGTAAAACGGTTGATTGTACTTCTACATATTGGCATTCATTTCATTTTTTTTCTTCCATTTGGTCTATAACCTGTATGATCCATACCTACATCCTCTTATCCTCACTGTTCAAAAAATGTATTGCAACAAATTGACACTCTACATCTAAGTAGGTAAATGAGTGCAAGAAAATCGGTTATATGTGTCTTGTAGGCTAAGTTGGTGTTCAAGTTATGGTTAAGAATTTAAGGAAGCGTTCTCCATTGCACAGAAGTCTACCTTCATCCTTATTTGAATTTTCTGGGTAATAAATAGAAAACTTATCAGGAGTATATTGACGTAACATTCAAATCATCACTGCCTTATTAGTATCTCATGGGTATCAAAGGGAAAAATACAGATTTTAAAAAGGGTTCCAGTAAAAAAGGTTATAATAGTAAATTTGAGGTTTAAACCTCAAAGTTATAAACAAATGCTGCCCTACCTTGGACATTACCACTCAAATTCTGCAAGACACATGGTCTGTTTTTTTTCCCTCCCTGCTGATGGTTTCCAGGACACTACTACCATGCCAACCCTCAAATTCCACCACCCATTTTTATCCATTTCTTTTTGCATGGTGATGTGTGACCTAATAATCCATCTATACTGACAATGGTTCTCTTCCCTGAAGGATGAGTGATTGTCTTCCAGTTCTGTTTCACTGCCTCATTATTCTTCTCTGGTCATCAAGTTGGTGGTCTGATTAGTAAGTTTGCGGGTGGGCAGATGACACACAAATTAGTGGAGTTGTGAAAAATGATGAAGTTTGTCAAGGAGTTTATAGATCAATTGGAAATTTGGGTGGAGAAATGGTAGATGGAACTTAATCTGGACAAGTATGAGGTGTTGCACTGTGGGACGTCAGGTGCAAGAGGAAAGTATACAGTAAATGGCAGGATCCTTAGGAGCATTGATGTACTTGGGGATCACGGGGTACAAGTCCATAACTCCCTGAAATTGGCAACACAAGTGGATAGGATGACAAAGGAGGTGTACAGCATGCTTGCTTTCCTCAGTTGGGGCATTGAACATTACAGTCAGGAAGTCATGTTGCAGCTGTATAAGACTTTAATTAGGCCACATGTGCATTTCTGGTTGCCACTCTGTAGGAAGGATGGGGAGATTTTGGAAAAAGTGCAGAAGAGGTTCATTAGGATGTTGCATGGATTGGAATGTATTAGGAGAGATTCTGTTCCTGCACTGTACTGTTCTATGTTCTAGGTGACCACTGTGTTTGGATGTTACAAAAAAAATTCCTAAATTACACTTACATTATTGATTTAATATTGATAAAGTAAAATTTAAAGTGTGATTTACATACTTGAGTCATTATTCTTGAACATTGGTTTCACTTGATTAAATCGGAAATCACCATGAGTGCATGTTCATCTCAAGACATGTTAAAGTTTGATTTTCCATTTTTTTTAGGGCCTTACCTTGTTTGAAGGAAGTTCATTCACTCTTCAGCATGTACGTTTTATTATGGCTTAATTGTGGCTAATTTTTGGCATCTACCAATCTATATGAATACTGTATCTTGCCAATTCTCAGCAAGGTTTTCATTATCATATAGAAGATTGAAAAAGCAGTAGTTTATGGCATTCAATCTGCCTTAAAAATAAATGCAGCATATTTCTTTCTTACAGAGTTGTCATAGAGTTTCTCAATGCTAAAGCTTTCTGCAAGAACTCTCATCATATTAAGGGAGAAGTTGCTATGAAAAAGAGGCACTTGGAGATTCTGGGATACCATGTAGTACAGGTATGTTGTGTTCTGAGGGAATGCATATCTGGGTATCCATAAGTTTTTTTTGTGTTAGTGGGTCTGTGGGGACTATGAAAATGAAGTTGTATCAGGATAACTTAAGATTGGCCACACAATTTCAGGGTGTGTGAAAACATGAAACAGAAGAGGAACTGTTCCTCGGGCTTTCTCCCTCCACCACCTAGGATTTTCTAATGGAAATGTCTGGATTCCAAATAAGCCCATCTCAATTTTGAGTGAGTGTTGTGAAATCAAATAATAGGAATAAATTATCAAATGTATTTTCTTTCCTTAAGACGTGAGAAAGATGTCAGTAATGAGTTACATCCCATTGCTCAGTGGCAAATTGATTAAAGCAACACATACATTGATTAAAGGGCATTTTTGCCTAGTGCAAGAATAAAATTGCACTGGGCAATGTCAGATATATTAAAAATAATTGATTTTTTTTATCTGCCAGTAGTCCTGGGAACCTACAGGAAAAATTAAAATAATACTTAGCACTGAGACAGTTTGGGGGGGGGGGGGGGGGAGGAGTTTGTGTAAAATTCCATTACCTGCAAAGTAACAGAATTCTTGCAGAATTAGGAAAATTCAGGTCACATTTTAACTTCCCACTGGTTTTGCTTTTGTGGACTGTTTGTCTGAGGTGTTGAATTGTAGCTGGTTATCACCTATGATCTTTGAAACTTTATCATAATCATTAGTTACAGGAGCCTGAAGACCCACACTCAACCTTTCAGGAACAGCTTCTTCCCTCTGCCATCACATTTCTGAATGGTCCATGAACACTACCTCGTTATACCTCTTTTACACATTTATTTTTGTAATTTTTATGTCTTTGTCTTGCTCTATCCTGCTGCTGCAAAACAACAAATTTCACAACATATGTCAGTGATAATAAACCTGATTCTGATTCTGCCTCAAATTCCTGGAACTTCCTGCCTAACAGTACTTAGAATACTTAACCGCTTGGACTGCAATGAGGCAGCACATTACCAATTTCACAAGAGCATTTAAGGTTAGACAGTAAATGCTGGACTTGTGAGCAGTATCCACCTATCATGAATAAATAAATAAAATCAATTATCATCAACAAAATAACAATGATTTTAGGTTAATATTTAATTTACTAATCACACAATGTGTCTTAAAGTTATACAGGGATAATTGTTGCAGCAAATACATGTTACCTGTAAAGTCTATCTTTATATTTACTATTCTTGCATTTATAATCTCTAAAATGGCTCAACAGGTAAATAATTTAAAAAAAAATGAAATCTTTGAATTTGTTTTCCCATGCAATTTACTTTTACTGTGGGTTATTGTTACATTTTAAAATCTTGCCTTTTTTGGCTTTATAGATACCTCATTTTGAATGGAATTCCATGGAATTGTCAACAAAGGATGCATGGATGGAATACCTTAAGCAAAAGATATTTGCAGAAGAATCTTATTCATGAATCAAATCTTGAAAACTTTTTATACCACATTCACATGTGGAAGTCTACTATCATAATAATGCAAGTGTATTATGATATTTTAAAACCTTTCTAAATACCTGATCATTATTATTCATTTACCAAAATATTGATTTTCAACATCAGTTTAAAAAAATGTGAAGTTAAAACAAGGATCATTTCTTAAATATTATCCTCAGTAAAAAGTAATCAATGAATGGAAGTTAGGAATATGCAACATGGTGGGTGAAATTACTATAATTTCCATAAAGTATATGGTTGTACTATTGCTTGGAGGGTGAATTCTTTTAGCCAAAGTTTGCCTTAGAACAAAATCAATGCAATTCTCAAAAGCATTTTAGGAAGGCCAACTTTTTTTTTAAAAAAAGGTGTGCTCAAATAGTTTTCTAGCCAATAAGTAAATTTTGTTTCATTGAGAAGGAATTTCAGCTAGTAAATGAAAACACCTGAGGGGGATACAATTTTAAATAAAGCTTTACGTTCAAGACTGCCATTTTAAAGATACAATTGAGGAATTAAAAGGATCTAATATAAACTGTTGAGAATATGGATTGAATATACATGTTGTATTTCTAACTTAATTTTACTCGTTGTCTATACATGCATTTGTATTGCATTGCAAATAAATCTTACACATTGGTATGTGTCTTCAGCTTCTACATCATGCACGTCTTTTGCACTGCTGTGTCACCTTATATAATTATGGTGGAATCATTGACTCTATTTGGGCTTGTTTGAGATTTGAATGTCACTTTTGTATATACTTTTTCCGTACGTGAAGTAAAATTCCAGTTGGCACCATATTACCAGTTGTGTTCTATTTAGCAGCAATATCAATGATACCATGGAACTATTTATAATTTGGTAAGTCTGAACATGTTGAGGCGTGCAGGAAGACAGGTGGCACCTGCACCATAATTAATTTCCTTCAGCAGACCACTCCATTCCTTCTTCTCATCTTCATATCTAAATAAAAAAGCATTATATTGTATGTTCAGAAGCTTTAGTTATTTTTGTTTGACTATTCTTGTAAAATTTAGCAAAGTATTTAAAATATGTACTGCATCCAGGCTATTTCTTAATTATGGTCAACATACGCAATGAATAAAGTTATTAATTGTTTAGGTTTTTTAATGGATTGATCATACGCACTAATGAGAAAAAGACTTTTTTTAAAAATTGTGTTGACAATACTTTCTCAGGTCATAGGTGGCCATAAGCCTTGAATCTCTAAGAATAACAGATAGGGAGAAAATATATTAACTGCACAACATCAGATGGAATCTATCTTTACATTGTCCTTCTCTTCCCACCCACACGCATGCTGTTTTGAGACCTCTCGCTCACTTTCCCCCTTTTCCCCCCTCATCTACTTGCTTTTCATCTCTCATTCCTATATCTCTCTGATCTCTGACTCTTGCTCCTTCTCCCCTACTCTGGAACTGACTTCACCTCACCTTCCTGGCTCAGTCATCAAGATCAATTAGAGAGTGAGAGCAGATTAACCTGAACAGATCCCATGTTGCTATTTCTTCGCTTGCCATTTCTAGATATAATAATCATATGATTTATTCTTTCCCACTTTTTGTTTTAAAGCTTTGAATCAATTGGTGCTGTACAGTAAGGGTTAGGGTTAAGGCTAGCTGTAAATGTAAATATTTACAATTGAAATAGTGAACTACAAGGGAATCAGAAAAAGCTTGAAAGTAGATTTGGTGCAATGGTGGAATCCCAAAAGCATAACAAAAGGATTTAATATGACAGATTTTAGCTTTAGTTGGAAGAAAAATTGTTCTTAAAAATCATAAACTGACAGGATTGTAAAATACTGAATTTAAGAATACAGGCAAACATTAGTGCACAGAGTGGCATGAAATTCTCGATACAATTTATTCAGTTTATTTTGATTGTAACTGGCCAATTGATTTTGTATTTTTAGGTTTTGCACATATTCCTATCTAAGTATTAAGAATCGTTAAAGCTACTCTAGACTTCCATTACATATATATAGCATATAGAAAGGAACATTGAGTACAAAACTAAAATCATCATGTTGTTATAAACACTGGGTAAAGGCATAATTAGACCATTACACTCAGTTTTGAACATTCCACTGTAGAGAGAATTTTACCTATATTTTTACGTTCAGAGAGAGTAGCCAAGATGTTATCAATTGACTTCATATATAGTTAAGGTTTATACTAGCAGCAGGACTTGAAGGAAAAGGCTTGTCTGATGCCTTGAATATTTTCTAAGGAAATTAGTAACCAGGTATTCATAAATTTAAAATTATTAAAGAGAAGCACAAGTTACAGATGGTAAAATATGATTAAGTAAAAGGTGGTTGGAAAATGTAGACAAGTACTTAGGAATTCTAGTGCACCAAATATATGGGGTGTCAGTGACCATTCTTGTTGTTCTAGCCGACTACATAAAACTTAAATTCTTCCTTTCCCAAGATTGGTTTTGGGGAAAGTGCAGATTTAACACCAGCAGACTTTTACTGTGGCTGGGGGCTGATTGGGGAAGGAGAGAGGAACCAGTCACAGGCAAGCATATTTGCTGGGAGGGTATAGAAAATGGTGGTTGAGGAGAGAGACCAGCAGATTGCTCACAGGATGGAGAATGGAGACTGGCAGTGTGCAAGGTGATCAGGAGAGGGTTTGAACAAAGGGCAGGCAGGTGGGGAAATCAGAGGTTTTAAATCCTCAAAGATTGTATTGTCTGAATTACTTCTAGTGCCACATGCTATATGGAGGATGTGTCAGATGAATGTGTGGCTAAAGGGATGATATAGGAGGGATGGCTTTAGACCTTCTGGATCACTGATAACATTTTCCACCAAGAGGGTGGCTGGAATCCGTAATGTACTGCTTGATAAGGTGGTGGAAGCAGAGACTCAAAACATCAATAGGTATCTGGACAATCACTTGAATTGCCCAGACATAGGTAATGGGATTAGTATATCCCTTTTACCTGTAGATACTTGATTGTTGGCAAGGATATAGTTGGCTTGTTTTGTGCTATATGACTCTATGACAACTTCTGGAAGGCCTAAGGTATACTTCATGGTTGTGATATAAAGACTGTGTTGTCATATGAGTACTCAACAAAGGCCCTGCAATGCTCCAAGAGGATCATGGTGATCGACATTATCCCACTACAACCCTGAAGTGGAAACTGCATTTGGGCCAAAGGCTGACTAATGACTGGAAGGGCTCATTCAAATTTTCTGATGCCAAATGAGCTCTCGGTTTTCACTTTTGGAAAAGAAAAAGTGATTTTAAATGCTAAATGCGGAAAAAAAAACAGCAATATGCAACTGAATTTTAGTCAATGGTGTGGCAATGTCGTAGCAGTAATTTTCTATTCTCTACAGACTGAAAGCAGAATAGAAAGCGAGAAAATTAGCAGGACAATTTTTAGTTTTAAGAAGACTATTACTAATTATGTCCCTTTGGAGGTAGTTCCAAAATGTAATGAATAGAATTACATTTCTTGGTACCAATTTCAAATTAAAGAAAGCTTTCATTTCACAAATTTATGATAAACATTTGGTAGTGGGAGTAAAGTAATCTCAAAATATAGTTGTAAATGCAAGAACAATTAAATGCATAACACTTGGATTGCAGTATCTTGTTTTTTTTCATATGTAAATTCATAGAGTTATACAGCACCTAGATGGGCCCTTTTGGCCCAACTTGACTGCACTGACGAAGTTGTCTACCTGTGTTGGTCCTATTTGGCCCATATCCCTCTAAATCTTAGTCCCTACTAAATCCCTAGTAATGAAAATAATTCTTGAATCCAACAGCCAGCGGGGAAACAGAGGGACAGATGTGTAGGCAGATTATGGGAAGATGTAAAAGCAACAGGGTAGTTGTAGTGGGTTATGTTAATTTCCCCAATATTGACTGGGATTCCCTTAGTGCCAGAGGCTTAGGTGGGGAAGAATTTGTTAGGTGGATCCAGGAGGGTTCATAATCCACGTATACAATATCCACTGCCCTCTGGTTGAGCAGATCACAAGATCAAGGAGCAGAAGTAGGCCATTCGGCCCATCGAATCTGCTCCATGAGAAAAAAAATCTATTCCCTATCTAGCCCCAATTTCCGGCCTTATCCCCATATCCCTTGATACTCTGACTAATTAGATAATTCAACCAGAGAAGAGGCCATACTGGATCTTGTATTAGCCAGGTGATCAGAGTTTCAGTTGGAAAGCATTTTGGGAAAAGTAACTGTAATTCTGTAAATTTTCAGATAGTTATGGATCAAGATAAGACTGGACCTGAGGGGAAAGTGCTAAATTTAGAAAAGGCAAATTACAACAGTATTAGGCAGGAGGAGAGTAGATTGGGAGCAGCTGTTATTGGGCAAGTCCACATCTGATAATGGGGGGTTGTTTAAAGGGCAGCTGGTCAGAATTCAGGACCAACATATTCCTCTGGGGAAGACAGACAAGGGTGGCAAGGTTTGGGAACCTTGGACGATGAGATGTTGCGAATTTAGTCAAAGGAAAAGGAAGCACATGCAAGGTTTAGGAAGTGGAAATCGGATGGGGCCTTTGAGGAATATAAAGGAAGTAGGGGAGAACTTAAACAGGGAATAAGGAATGCTAAATGGGGCCATGGAAACTCCTTGGTGAGTAGGATTAAAGAGCATCCCAAGGAATTTTATACGTACATTAAAAACAAAAGGGTAACTAGGGAGAAGGTAGGACCACTCAAGGACAAAGGAGGGAATTTATGCTTGGAGCCAGAGGTAGTGGGCAAATTACTAAAGTATTCAAGCATCAGTACTCACAAAGGAGAAGAACATGATTGGGGAAGGAAGGGTATGCTGATATTCCTCAGCATGTTTATATTCAGGAGGAGGAGATGTTGGGACTTGAAGAAAATTAGGGTGGATTAGTCCCCAGCACCTGATGAGATCTATCCCACGTTATTGAGAGAGGCGAAAGAGAGTGGAGCCTTGACAGAGATCTTTGTATCTTTAACCACAGGCAAGGTTCCAAGGACTAGAGAATAGTCAATGTTGTTCCTCTGTTTATAAAGAAGAATAGTGACAAACCTGGAAATTATAGGCCAGTGAACCTTACATCAGTGGTAGGGAAACTACTGGAGAAGACCGTTAGGCATAGGATCTACTCACATCTGGAAACGCTTGAACTTATCAGAGATAGTCGGCGTGAATTTGTGCGAGGAGAGGTAACATCTTATAAGTTTGACTGCATTTTTTTTTTGAGGTGGTGAAGATGATTGATGAGGGCAGTCGATGTTGTATATGTGGACTTTAGTTAAGCTTTTGACAATGTCCCACATGGCAGGCTGATCCAGAAGGTTAAGGCACATGGGATCTATGGAGACTTGGTAGATTGAAATCAAAATTGACTTGGCCAAAGAAAAAAAAGAGGGCAGTTGTGGAGGGGTATTAGTCCTAACTGGAGGCCTGTGACCGGTGGTGAACCACGAGGATCAGTGCTGGGGCCTCTGCTGATTTGGACAAAAATGTAGGTGGGTTGATTAGTAAATTTACAGATGACACAAAAATTGGCAGAGTTGTAGACAGCAAGGAAGATTGTCAAAGGATTCAGCAGCATATAGACAAGTTGGAAATATGGGCAAAAAATAGCAGAGTTTAATCTGGACAAGTGTGAGGTGTTGCACTTTGGAGGTCAAGTGTAAGAGGAAAGTATTCAGTAAATGGCAGGACCCTTAGAAGCATGGATGTACAGAGGGATCTTGGGGTTCAAGTCCATAGCTCACTGAAAGTGGCGCCACAAGTATATAGGGTGGTAAAGAAGGTATATGGCATACCTGCCTTCATCAGTCGGGATGTTGAGTACAAAAGTCAGAAAGTAATGTTGCAACTGCATAAATCTTTGGTCAGGCCACATTGGGAGTATCATGTGCAGTGCTGGTCAAGACATTGATGATGTGGAGGGTTTGGAGAGGGTGCAGAAGAGGTTCACCTGGATGTTTCCTGGATTGGAGAGTATTAGCTATTGGGCGAGGTTGGACAAACTTGCATTATTTTCTCTGGAGTACTGGAGGCTGAGAGGCAACCTGACAGAAGTATATAAAATTATGAGAGGCAATAGATAGGGTAGATAGTCAGAGTCTTTGTCCCAAGAAATGTCAAATATTAGCGTGCATAACATTAAGGTGGGGGAGGGAGTTTAAAGGAGATTTACGAGATTTATGAGGCAAGTTCTTTGTTTTACAAAGAGAATGGTAGGTGCCTGGAATGCGCTGTCAGGGGAGGTGGTGTAAGCAGATATGATAGCAACATTTAAGGCAGTTTGACAGACTCATGAACAGTGAGGGAATGGAGGGATATAGACCATGTGCAGGCAGATCTGCAGTTTACATCATGGTTAGGACTGACTGTGGGCTGAAGGGCCTGTTCCTGTGCTGTACTATTCTATGGTTCTATGTTCTATGCAAGAGATGGGAACCCAAAAAAAAAAATCATGGTTAGTTCTTTTAGAAATCACTAGAAACAAAGTCAGTTATCTCCCTAAAGCTTAATTTCTAATCTTGGTTTGAATTTTTGCTGAGAGTACAGTTCTTGGACAATCTTTTTCTGTACCAGCATTTACTTTCTATTTAGTCCTTAAAATAAATGTATTTTGAACACTGAAACCTTATACACTAAATATTCCAGTATATCCCAGACTAAATTAGACCAAATAAGTGCAAGACCAGCTGGCATTCAAAAATATTGACTTACTTCCACACATCAGTGAATTCTGAGGGAGCATATTCTTTATTTTCCAGTTCAATCATGGCAAAACCTCCAATGGCATAAAGTGATCCAGCCATATTGATGATATTTATTGAACTTCTCTCTTGTGGAAATTCTGGCACTTTCTCCCATCTGTGATTGTCAAACAAGAATATTTCATGTTTCAATGGTAAATGTGAAGATGAATATAATCATTTTCTACAGATGGCTCTGTAGCTTTTTTGGATTATTCTTAATAAAAATTCAAAATAAATTTTCAACAGTCTTCAGTTGTAAAGAATTTATAATGCAGGTTGCACAATCTTTGGTAAGAATTCTATTTGGTGCTTTCATTTTTCCCTTCAAATTGATACTACCAAATAAAAGTGAATAGTTCCACCACAGTTTTGTCTTAAATTATGTAAATTGAAACTCTGGGCTGAATAATACTGAAGTGTGTTGAACTGCCACATTTCTCAAGAGTAGACACAGAATTCCTGAACATGCTGCACAGTCCAGGTTGAGCATTTCCACCTCTCAGACATCTCCTTTGCTGACTAAACAGAAAGATCAAAATCTCTCTTTTGGATTTCACTCACTTATTATTCATGATGTCATACGCTTCAGCTGCAGCTGTCAAGCCTTCTTCAGTCACCCCTCCAACAACCCAGATTTTACTTTGATGCACTGCAGTTCCAAACATGGCTCGTGCTTTGCTCATGGCTGCCAGCTCCCTCCACTCAGATTTTTTTGGGTTGTAGACAAACAATTTGTTGATACATTTACTGTGGATAAATTAGAGATGTTAAAGTGATCAATAGCTCTGATCCAGAAGAAAGCCACAATACTGTCAATCTACGCAACACTTACGCATCATCAGTTTTCCCGCCAATAACATAGATTAATCCATTGTGTGAAACCACAGAGTGACCGTAAATCTTCAGAGGAAATGCTTTGGATTCTGTCCATTTTAGATTGCTGAAAAAAAATAAAACTTGCGTTAAAGTGAAATTCTCACTGGATCCATCACTAGTTTTATCAGATGCTTTATCAGATTTAAATATCACAACAGTCATTCAAAACTCTGATTTGCTTAAAAATACACTAAAGTGACAGACAAAAAACCTTTCCAAAATTAGGGGAGATCAATCATAAAAGAAGCTGAATCTGACTTGCTTGAGCCTGAAGATGAAAAAATAATGTTATTAGCTGATCACTGATTAAACATCAGCTCCATTTTGACATTATGATTAAAAAAAAGTCAAATATATTTTGAATATCGCGGCCTAGGCTATTGCCCTCGCTCTTAAGATGGATAGAATCATATTTCTGGGAATAAAGTGAAGTTCAACAAGGCTGTTGTTGAAACACCACTGAAATCCTTGGCCAAGTATTAAATACCCCATTTTAATATGCAATAGCATAATAAAGAATGAAAACTGGAGCAAAGGCACATGACTTGTTTTTTAAAACAATGTTACTGGTCTCAATGTTACAAGTGGTGTTGGATGGTCAGTTTCATCCAAAAAAGCCTTCTCCTTACTGATAAATCTGTCTTCTTTATCTTTGTCTCCAGCTGAACCTTGTGTATTCCAAGTAATAACATTTAAATGCTGCAGTCATCTCCAAAGCAGCCTGAAATCCCTTTCTGGGTCTTACTCTCAAAAGCAAGGCTGAAATAATGCTGTTATGGAATGGGCCATATTCTTAATGGTTATAGGACATAATCAATGTAATTTACTTATATTAAACAAAATAACAATATCATATTATTTCAAATTTTAAGAAAATATGTTGTTTGATTAACAGTTGTACAGCAATATTTGTATACATCAAACTATACACAACTATAAGATATTAAATGTAAAACACCATTTAAAATGGAAACAAGGTGAACTTACTTCATGTCATAGCACATCACTGAATCCAGCGTTTGTTCATTTTGAAGATCCTTACCACCAATCACATAAAGGAAATTCTCAGTTTCCCCTACCCCGAAGAGGCATCTGGGTGAAGGTAATGGTGGTAAACCATTCCATGCCCCAGCAATGCTGTCAAACTAATGAGAACAATTGAACTTAATTTGTGACTTATTGTTTCACAGTCTTAGTTCATTCAAAATGCATTTTTGATTGTAATAAAAGTAGAAGGTGCAGTAATTTATTTCACTAATCATACTTTGTGCAAGGTCTTTTGAAAATAACAATTTCTATCCTTTCTAAGCAGAACTAAAAAAGAAAGCATATAAATTTACTTGTGTTTTTTTTGTATTTTTGGAATAGTTTTAGAAATAATTTTAAATTTATATACTTCCAGCAATCTTTACAGGAAATAATGTTTCAAATATACAGTTCTGGAAGTTGTGAAAATGCTAAGTAATTTTAAAAACTGAATGGATTCAAATATACCTGGAAGAAATAGCATTGGCATGGATGTTCTTTATCTTCTTCATCCACGTATAGGCCACCAATAACAAAAATTTGGTTTCTCTTCGTAACCAAGCTAACATGATTTTTGGGAATCAAATTGTTTACTGCGGCCAGAAAGCATTCATTTAGATTTGGATCATATGCCACAGTCATTGCATCGTTAATGAACATGATCATCTCCTTGACGAACATGCCATGTCTCGGAATGTCATTCAAGAAGCCAGGGAGAAGATCTTCATCGCCAACGTCACCATTTACCGCATCTCCAGCGCTCTCTCCTTTCTTTGTATTTTTGTCTCCTCCTTTAGCGGGCTCAGGAAGTTTCCCAGCAAATGCATCTTTGATTGCCTGAACTTTCTTCAGCAAATCTGGATTCGACTTAATAATATCATCCTTTTCTACACGGTCTTTGACATATTTCTCGGCCATAAGGCGAAAACGTATATAGTCAAATATTTCTCCTAAACGTTTAGCCCTGTCCTCTTTGTCAGTCCGTACCCATCTCATTACAGCTTCAAATACAACCTCTTCCTTCTCCACATTTAAAGTGTCACTCGCAATGAGGCCAATCAGCTCGTGAAGGCCAAGTTGCATAAAATCTTCTTCTTTAGAGATTTGTTCAAATCGGTCCGAGGCGTATTCGCGAGCAGCGATAGCAAGCCGAGGACAATCCAGGAGAAGTCCTAGCCTGAAGATGGCGAGACAGTTGCTGACAGACAACTTTTCCTGAAGATAGGTGACACACAATGTGAAGACGGAGGGAATCTGAAAGCGGCTGGATACAGCAAAAATATTCTGCACGTTTTCATCGGTCAATTCTATCTCCGAAGAATACAGGTACTGAAGGATCATAGCGATGACATTTTCGTCAACGTCTTCCAGAACCACCTCGCGTTTCTTCTCATTTTCTTCTGAAAAGAAATACTCACGGAAGTATGGGCTGCAGGCTGCCAGGATCAGCCGGTGACAAGGGAAGGACTTACTGCCAACCTTCAGCGAGCAATCAATAAATTTGTTCTCATCCAAAAGTTTTTTCAGTCCATCTTGAAGAAGAGTAGTTTGATAAAGACGGGATTCCTCTCGGATATCTCTTTGAGGGTCCATTGTAACTTGTTTTGGAGGCTAAGAAGACAGGTGGTGTTAACTGCACTCGACTCTGGCTGAAAAAGGCAGATCGCTGCGGCTTGCTGCACTTGAAGAGCTTGTAATTTAACTCTTCCAGCTATTTATAGAAAGAAACTCCTGCATGTTGGAATTCAGGTTAGCCGATGAGCAAAAATGATTTCACTTTGGCAGCTGCCGCAGACGGAAAGAGACAACTGTGATGAGCTTAGGAGTAAAACAGGACATGTGGGCAATCACCAAAGGAACGATTACTAAGGGCATTAAATTTAGAATGCTTATAGTATTGAGACAGCGTCAGTCAGTGTGTAACAGAGCCATGAATATCGCACGTTACTGAGTAATCCTTCTACCAGCTTCGAGTGCTAACTCTCAAATCACATGTCTCATCTATACAGCTGCTACCAGCTACTCATAAATGCTTTTCAAGTGTTGGCGAGAGACTTCATGAGTTCAGGATCGACTTTAAAATACAAATTTTAATGCCAGTACTTTAGCAATCTAATTATGACTGCAGCGTTAGAAGGCAGTGGAATGGAATGCCATCTGTAGCTTCTCATGTACCACCTCTCTTCATCCTTAGATCGTCATAAAAATATACAAACTGGTTTATGAATATGCTTTCCAATTGTTAATCATGTCCCTACAAATCTGACAAATGCAAAGATATTTTTCAATATTGTGTGAAATAAAAACTTGTTTTCAAATAACTCGCTGTAATCTTTCACAAGGTCAGCTGCTGAACAGCTGAAAGTCGTGGTCACCTCAGCTCATTCCCATTTTTAGGTTTAGAAAGTTTATCAATCATACTCATTAGTAAACTTAACATTTATCTCACTGTCCTGCTACCTTAATAAAAGAACGTGACTCATTTTCCACAGTACGTTTGCTAACATCCTTAACACGTTGCAATTTTATAGTGCAGCAACTATGCAAGTAAATACTTTATAAATAATCTAATTGCTAAGAATGTAGTTGGAAAGCCGTGCTATTAAATCTACACAATCAAAACAAACAACCATTTTCAGTTCTTTCAACTCGGTAATTAGAAATGAAAGATGTCTTGCTTGGATTTTTGTTGGCCCTGTACCATACAGAACTGATGGACTTTCTCAAAGTGTTCTTTCTGATAGGATACACCCTGCAATGAAGGCATGCATTGCCTTTCAGCTGCTTCATTTACATCCGCAAATGTCTCCCCAAGTCATCCTCAGCTGCTCTCAGGACATCTGATCCCCTCACCCACTTTCCACCAGTGCCTCAGTCCAGTTTTTCATTTGACGCATTTCTTGCCTGGCCTGACTCATCAAGGCAGTTCTCTTTGCACTTATCCTGTATTTGATGACTTCAGTCGGGCTTAATGTCGGCAGCATATAGCATCTACCCGAATCCTTGGTTTACTTGCTGCCTAGTTCCCCCATACACCCATGTACTTTTCAGTTTGTTACTTCCATACAAGTGCTACTCATCTACCATTCTGATGAAGGGTGTTGGACCTGAAACTCTGGCTCCGTTTCTCCTTCCACAGATGCTGCCTGACCTGCTGAGTGTTTCCAGTATTTTCTGTTCCCACCTGCTCCCATACTTCTTGTCCATTATATCTATTCAATCTAAAGGCTTTCTAAGAAGTGCCTAGTGTTTACAAAATCATCTTGCTCACTAGTCAGTCCAAGTGACTCCCCCAGACTGATGAATGTGGTAGAATGGAGAGATGGGGCTATGAAATGAATGAGCTGAAAGTGAGTGAGAAATGAAAGCAAAATCAAGAGAGAAATAAGTAAGTGAGGAAAGTGAGAATTAAAGGAGAAAACTGAGCAAGGACTTAAGGAAAGACAGATAGATCACTGGGCCCAGTAACCAGCCAACCTTCTCAATACTCCCAAATCTCACCCCACTGCTTCGTTTCTATCATTCCCTCAGAGCTTCCACCACTTCTACTTCCAGTTACTAATATGTCAGAACTCACTGTTCACTCTTTTCTAAACTACATCTGTGCCATTATTGATCTCACAACAACAAGGTCCTTCTCTGACAGCTCATAATTGTTGATCACTCCAGATCCACAAATGCTTCTCCTGTAGTCACAGGCACTGGTGCTTTTCTTCACCCCACCCTGAATTGTAACCAAACATTGGTGAGTCTTCTGACACGATTTCCACTTTCCAGACGCAGGTTGGAGGAACAACACCGCATATTCCGCCTTGGAAGTCTCCAACCTGATGGCCTCAACATCTATTTCTCTAACTTCCCGTAACCCCACCCCTTCTTTTTCTTCCCCCAACCTCCTTTGTCTTCCCTTATTCCTGTGGCAACCTTCCCCCGCCTCAAATGACCTGCCCATCTCCTCCCCTCCCCTATCCTTTTATTCCATGGTCTACTGCCCTCTCCTACCGGATTCCTTCTTCTTTAGCCCTTTGACTCTTCTACCTATCACCTCTCAGCTTATTACATCTTACCCGCCCCCCCCCCCACCCACCTACCTTCCCCCTTGCCTATCACCTGAAGTCACCTTTCACCTGCCTGCGTGTGCTCCTCCCCTTTCCCCACCTTCTTATTCTGGCTTCTGCCCTCTTCCTTTCCAGTCCTGATGAAGTGTCTTGGCTCGAAACATCGACTGTTTATTTCCCTCCATGGATGCTGCCTGACCTGCTAAGTTCCTTCAGTACTTTTTGTGTATTGCTCCAGATTCCAGCATCTGCAGAATTTCTTGTGAGTATGATTTTCACTTATTTTGCTTTGTTCACACTCAGTAGTTGCCTTATCAAAGATGGCACAATTGACCAAAATTCACTTCCACAGCCACATCTCTTTTCTTAGCAAATGCCTCTGATTCCAACTTGACGCATGTGGATTCCGACTGAAATGCCACCCTTCACAATTTGGATCCACCCAAGATCACAGGCATGAATCAGCCTTTTTCATTGAGATATTCTGTGTCATATCCATCTCTCCCCCATCCTGTCTGCAACTTTAAACTTGTCTTCTCTGTCATGAACCAGCAACAAAAGAAACACACTGAGCATGATTCAGTGTTAAAAACTATTTTATTAATCACTACTTATGATAATACGTAAAATACAAGTAAAAATGTTAGTATGTTAGAATTCAAAAATGTTAAACCTCGAACGTTAACCTCAAAAACTAAACTCTTCGTGTGTGTGTGTGGCAAAGTCCCAAACTCCAAGTTCAGGAATGGTTTCTTAAAGTTCAGTTCAGCAAGCCATAAGGTGAAACATGAGCAAGGGCTTCTTCAACAACCACCATTGTCTGAAGATAAGACGTAGACGTAGAGAAACATAGAAAGAGTAAATACGAAATCCAAATGTTCCACGATGGAACCCCAGCGACACTTCAGTGTTTACTCGGTAGTGACTTCCTCACCCCGAAAAGCATCCGAATCGTGGTCGTCCACACACAAATACCTGTTTCCTTCTACAGGTCAGCAACAAAGTGAACTCCACCGGATTACTTCCAACTTCCATGCACGGATTTCAGTGGCAGACACAGTTATTGCTTCTCATCCATCGATAGAGAAAACTAGCAGGCTGGTGTCTCTCTCCCTTCTCTCTCTCTCTTCTCCTTCTTCTTCTGACTTCTTCAACAACGTCATTACGTCCTTTATCTTCTATTGACGTAAGCACGCCCCACACACACATACTCTATCTTAAAGGGACTTTCACTGAGTCCGTAACATCTCTCTTCCCCAATTCTGATGAAGGATCTTTGACCTGAAAAGTCAATTCTGTTTCTCCTTCTGCAGATGCTGCTTAACCTGCTGATTCAACATTTTTTGATTGTATATCATATCCCACATCTTTGTCCATGTCTCCACATGAATGCTACCATCTCCACATGTTACAATCCTAGTGAATAAACTTAGATCCCAGGCAATTCCCAAGGCATGCATTATTCTCTTCAGGAAATGATGAGATGTAGAACTTACCAATAATTCAAAGAATAAAGACTCAGTGATCCTTAGACATGGTTATTGGACAGATATATAGTAAGGGAGCATCAACCATCATTACAGCCATATTCTGCCCCTTGAATAATTATACTTTTAATTCTTTATCTTTGAGACCAAACTTAAATTTAAATGGTCAGGTTTTTTTTAAATATCTTCTTTGTCCTCACTAACTACTGCCTGGACTAGATAAAAATTTCCTTCTACCATTATTCTCTCCCCACTCAGGACATTTGTACTGGACAGCACTTAAAACTTTAATTAACTTTTTTTAAAACAAAGAAAGTGATTAGAAATTTATTAAAGTGCTGCAACAATAGTCAAAGGATCACCATCTTTTGACACTGACCCATTTTCAGTACTACAGCAGATAAAATTTTGATACAAGTTTAAGCTTCAAAAGGGAAATAAGCATTTAAAGGGGAAGGTGAGAAAAATAAGAAACAAATATTAATTCTGATGCAGTATATAACAAAGAGTGCATGGTATTTTTAATGGTTAGATTTTATTTTTGAAATGCAACAATTATTGGAATTTGCATCATGTAGTTTCAATACATGGTGTTCTTAAAACAAATCAAAAGTGAACCTGAAGTTCAACCCATCACTTCCCAAAGACTTTGAAGAGTGAAGCCATCTTTCAATTTCTCGATTGCCAGTCCCAGTTCCTCAGAATAAACTGGTTCACGGTCTTGTTGCTTATTTAAAGAAAATATACAGAAACATAACTTAGTCCCACAATATGTAAGAATAGCTATACTCAAGATGTAATTGCAATAGGGTATTAGTCAATGAAAGAAAGTTATAGATACCTTATTCGTGTCTGCAAAATAAGCCTGGAACAGAAAACAAAGAGATCAGACAAATTTGCAGACCAAAATTTTGCAGACATTTTATGGTCTCAGTGTCCTATAGGATTTCACAGACATGTGGGAAACTTATAGTGCTTAACCTGCTGCAATACATAAAAAGTGCTGAAGGAACTCAGCAGGTCAGGCAGCATCCATGGAGGGAAATAAACAGTCAACGTTTTGGGCCAAGACCCTTCATCAGGACTGCAAAGGAAGAGGGCAGAAGCCAGAATAAGAAGGTGGGGGGAGGGACACACAGGCAGGTGATAGGTGAGTCCAGGTGAGAGGGGGATGGTAGATGGGTAGGGGAGAAAATGTAATAAGCTGAGAGGTGATAGGTAGAAGAGGCAAAGGGCTGAAGGAGGAGAGGAGAGGAGATGGGCAGGTCATCAGGGTGGGGGAAGGGAGCCACAGGAATAAGGGAAGACAAGGAGGGGGTGGGATGGGAAGAAAAAGAAGGGCTAGGGTTACCGGAAGTTAGAGAAATTGATGTTGAGGCCATCAGGTTGGAGCTTTAACCTGCTACTCTCTGTTAGGGTCAGAATTAAAATGAATTTTGTACTTAAGAGTAATAACAATATTAAAATATCACTCTCTCAAACATTAACATTATTTCATTGTTACATGTTTTTGACACCTGCTCAGTTAATGCGATACGATTGAAAATGGAAAAAGCCTAATCTCATAATTCTTACTTAACATCCTCATCCAAGTTTTGCTGTGACATAGCTTCCCACCTGCACACAAAGTATTTCAGGACTGTTCAGTATTAAACTTGAAAGCCAATTACTTGAATCCTTGGATCCATTTTGTCCTGTAAAGTGGGTGGCATATCTAACCTCACAATTTCAAAAAGGAGGGAGAGAAGCCAGGAAATTGGACGAGTTAGCCTAACATTGTTGGTGAAGAAAATGCTACAATAAAGCATGACAGGATACTTACAGAATATTTACTGGATTAGAAAAATTCAGCATTATGTTCTGAAAGGTGAATCATGTTGACCAACCTAGTGGAGTTTTTTTTTTAAAGATGTCATTTGGTGGAATATGTAAGTGAGAACCAGTGGATGTGATGTACTTAGATTTTCAGAAAGCTTTTGACGAATTCCCAAATAAGTTAATATGCAAAATTAAGAGCGCATGATAATGGGGGTAATGTACTAGCAAGGACTGAAAATTGGTCAACTTACATCGTTGCTCCTATACTCAAATCCTCTTGCTCGGAAGGCTGAAACACCATCTGCACTGTTTAAGTGCTTGCTGTATCTGTAGGTATGCTTTCAGTGACTGGTGTGCAGGTACACCCAAATCTCTTTGTAGAACAACATTTACCAAGCGAGTTAAATAATATGTTGTCTTTTTGTTTTTCCTACCAAAGTGGATAATTTCGTATTTAACCATGTTATATTGCATGTTTTCGCCTACTTGCTCAATCTGTCTAATTTGCGTTGAAGCCTCTTTGCACCCTCCTCACAATTCATAAACCAACCAAGCTCAGTGTCACTGGCAAACTTGAAAGTATATTTGTTTCCCCTAACCAAAGCATTGAAAAATATTATGAATAGCTGAGGCCCATGCAGTACCTCACTACTTGCTCCCTGCCACCCGGAAAAAGACCCATTAATTCCCACTCTCTGTCCTCATGCTTTGATGCCTTTTTGTCTTGTTACGAACCAGCAACAAAAGAAACACACCGAGTCATGTATAAGTGTTAAAAAACTACTTTATTAATAACTACTCATGATAATAAGAAAAATAAAAGTAAAAATGTTAGAATGTTATAAGTAAAAATGTTAGATCTTAAACATTAACCCCAAAAACTAAACTCGAAGTGTGTGTGTGGCAAATTCCCAAACTCCAAGTCCAGGAATAGTTCTCAAAGTTCAGTTCAGCAAGCCGTAAGGTGAAACGTGAGCAAAGGCTTCTTCAAAACCACCGTTGACTGAAGACAAAACGTAGAGAGAAAATAGAGATATTACGAAATCCAAATGTTCCACGATGGAACCCATACGACACCTCAGCGTCTACTCAGCAGTGACTACTCCACCGCTTTGTTCTGAAGCATCTGCCACCCCGAAAAGCACTTGAATCGTGGCCGTCCACACAAATACCTGTTTCCCACTACAGGTTAATGACAAAGTGGGCTCCACCGGATCACTCCAAAAATCCATACGTGGATTGTAGTGACAGGCACAGTTATTGTTTTTCATCCATCGATACAGACTAACAGGATGGTCTCTCTCTCTCTCTCTGACTGACTGCTCCAAAAACGTCATTACATCCTTATCTTCTGTTGTCATCACGCCACACACACACACTACTGTGCCCTGTCTTAAAGGGACATTCACCAATAGTTACCTGGTCCGTAACAGTCTCTAGAAATTTATTTTTCTCCTCCTTAAAAATATTCAGTGACCTAATCTCCATAGCCCTCAGTGGTCGCAAATTCTACAGGTTCATCATCCAACCTCAGTCCTAAATCTCGTTAATAATGCATGACCTTGGTGTAACCAGACCTGGACTAGTATGTGTAGTTTTGGTCTTTGTGTAGAAATCCATATTATATCAATAATTGCATCACTACAATTTCTACCACCAGATTTTTTCTTCATAAATCTAAAAGCAGTCAAAGTGTGCTGTTATACCTCTAACATCATATCTCCTTAGTTAACATTGCCTTTTGATTACTGATAGTCTCATCTGTTGTTAAGGCACTCATCATGAGATCTGAAATGTTGTCATTGGAGAAAAGGAAAGTAACACAGGGTGACCCTGTAGAAAATAAGGCAAGTAAATCCTCCGTGAGATTTCTAGTTGATTTTGGGATTTCTGTAAATACATGATTGTCTGAACTTTCTAAAATTCTGGCCGTACACAAGTTTGATGCCACATTGAAAATCCATTACTTTAGTTTTGAAATGAAGAAATTTGTTCTAAAAGACAATTACTGCTTTCAGTTATGTTATACAAGACAGAAATGCCTCACAAGCTCCTGCTAACTTATTTGTAGAAGTAATCGTTATGTGCAGTTATCACTATTTTGTTACAGACTGAGACTTCCACATAACCCTCTTAATAGAAGAGCCCCTTTTAAACTTAGTACCCAGAGTAATTTCCAATGTATTTTCCTTTCAATGCAAAACCAACTATATTTTCCAAAACTGGCAATTTATGCTGAAATATCAATGCTTTTATAGTCTATAAATGTTTTGCATGCATTAATTGTTACTCACCACGAAAGCATCAGTTGGTCCTTCTGGTTCAATTTCAACATCATCTTGAACTTGCTCAACTGTCAGGTCCTCAAGTGGCTGAGGCTGTAACACAGAACATAACAATCAAAAATTATAACTTAATTTCTCTCCAGTACAAATGTTCTGAGTGGGGAGGGAATAATGATAACTTTATTGCTTAGATCTTGAAATCACCAAGAATAATGTTAATTCCTTTTAACTTACTAAATAATAATGAAAACAAAATCCAATCCAACAAAATCCAAACCAAATAAAGCTAAATATTTTGTATATTACTATGACCATTTAACTGTAGCTGTGTATATTACTATGACCTTACTATTTTTTGTATATTACTATAACCTTCTAACTAGCTGGATTCCCTTTAGCTAAATGATTAACAATCAACAATATGACCTTTTGTACTTTACATTCCACTGCAGATCTTTTGGTAGCTCACAAGACTAAAGTCCTCTTATATGCCACCACAGCATTCCAAAAACTCCAAACCTTTGTAAAACATGCACTGTCCTGTCCAGTCAGGTTTGCTGGAGCTTAATAATTTTAAAATTTCTGTATAGCTGCTTACTGCCTGTGTTTTAAGACACCTTCTTAAAACAATACCACTTCAATTACATTCCCATTTCTATATGGATTGGTTATTGTGTGTTATATTGAAAGGAGCTATGTTTTAAACCCTATGAGAGGTTCTCAAAGTGGGGATTTGCAAGAGGAATGCACACGTTTCCATCCAAGATCACAAATCAGGACCTGCCACAAATAACACATTTACCTCAACTTTTAAAACTAAACCTGCAGCTATGCTCACTCCCTTGCCCTCTTTCCATAGCTCTGCATTGTTTTCTCCTTTTAAGTACTTATCCAGTTCCCTTTTGAACTCCATAATAGAATGTGCCTCAAGTGCAAACTGCCCAGCTCAAATAGTGAGTTCCAGATCTTAATTAATTGTTGTATTAAAAATTCTTGTGATTCTGAAAAGAGAGATGTTGACTCAATGATATTAATAGTTAATTGTGGCAAATTCTATTTGATGACAGCAATCCGCAATTCTGCAAGGGCCAAGAGGAAAAGATCATTAGAACTCCTCAAATCTCATTTCCACACCACATCTATTTTCTAAGCAAGTGTCTCCAGCTTCAACTTGTTCCACATGAAATCCTTCTCCTCACAGTTTAGATCCACCAATGATCATAGGTTCAAAACATACAGCATTTCTATATATCATTACTCTTGTCACATCCCAAAATGCATGCTTAATGCCGTGCTTTGACACATACATGCTCTTGACCTCCCTCTGCAACATCACAAACTCATTGCATCTAAAAGCTATCCTGATTCACAGTGCCATTTTATCTTTCATCACGTGGTATTTCAACAGAAAAAATTTTTTTTCCTTTCAAACATCAAAGATCACAATGAATTATGATGAGGGGCCACTGACCTGAAACATTAACTGTATTTCTCCCTCCACAGATGCTACCTGACCAGCTGTATTGCTGGCAGTTCCTCTCTTTATTAAATAAGATGAATGGTATTGTGGCTAAGAGAAAATGCTAGCTAGGAAGTCTCTCTTCTTCAAACAATTCCAAAAGAAATTTATGTTCATTTGGCTGTCCTGTCTTATCTCACAGATCACAGCAGTTAGATGACTTTCCCCTTTAAAAATAATCAGTCTATGAAATATAAATTGTAGCACGAAACAATGGGTCATAACATTTTAAATATTAACAAATACACACCTTTTCCTCCATTTCATATTGGACCCCAAAGATTGGACAGGCGGAGTAAACTTTATGCAAAGAATTTATCTCTTTAACAGCCTCTTGAAGTTTCTCCACGGGATCAATTTTAAAACCAAGCACGTATCCTCCACTCTAAAAATATGAAGGATATTTCATTAATTATTCTGCTTGTAATACTTACTTATAGTAATGGTGCAGATGTAATCAATCAGGTCCATGCTGGTTTCCAACAGAGCAAACACATTATTCCCAATACCACTCACCTTATTTTCCTCGCAACTTGTTCTCTTTCAGATGCCCATCAACTTTTCTTTATTTCCTTTGCCTCTTACCTACACTGAGAGGTAACTTACAGGAGCCAATTAGTCCACAGCACACCTTTGGGATGTGGAGCAGCCAGTGGAAACCTATGCAGCCATGGGAGAATGTACAAACTCTACTCAGACACAATCCAAGGTCAGGATTGAACTGAGGTCCCTGGAACTGGGAAGAACTAGCACTAAATGCCATTATGCCACCATTGTCTACATAAGCACATCTAAACAAAATATATCATGAAAAAGAACACAGATTTAGATTTATGTACTAATGGGTTAGTGTTATAAATCTTGTTAAAGCATACAGTATTTGTCATCATAAATATTTTAAGAGCTTACCTGTTGTGAGCTTTCTATTACAAGTGCTAGGCCAAATTTTGAGTCCCTGATCTTTATAGACCGCTGGAATAAAACACCAAATAAACTTTATGCCAAACATGTATCAAAATATGACCAAAAAAAACATCAAAAACTCCAGAGACTTAAACCACAGGGTCCCACTATCCCATTAATTTGTAAAAAAAAATGACATAAATACAATTTTGAACTTGGAATTTTCTGCATCTTGAGAAATTTGCACCTCAGTTATATTTACCCCTTACTTTTAATCTTCAACTTCGCTTTGGTTAAATATGTAGGAGACATTGAAAACCCACAAAAAACACAAACATTGAATCAAAAACTATACATGCTTCCTCCCATTTGCAAATGATGCAGCCATAGTGTTTTATATTATTCAAGCTAATCATTTAAGCTATCACTTCAAGCATGTTTTTTAAACTACAGTTTTTTAATCACTTCTAGAAGTGAGCTTTTGTCATAATAGGTTAGCATTTGCATCCAAATCAGGAAGTATCATCTAGGAGTCAGAGCTCTGATCATATGCTTCATGCTAACACCCAGCAGCAAACTCATATTGAGTGGGTTTGAGTGATATTCCTCTCATGCATCCTTCACCAATTCATCAATGGGTTAAGTAATGCCAAAAATTAATAAATGCTTTAAATTTGGACCTCCTTGGTTTGAAATCATTGGATTTGGGGAAAACACCATGTGCATCAAAAAATTGAAAAACCCTGGATAAAACCAACCATCCAATGGGCTGCTTTAATTTCATTGTAGAAACTATTAATATGAAATTGAAAATGCTAATCAGGTCTCACTGTCAAAATCACATTCATAATCTTTAGATTATATTTTAATACTTCTTTTATAAGGTAATTTGGGAATGAAGAGAATGTGTATGTTATTAGAAAGGAAAACAAAACTTACAATTTGTAGATAGGGAATGCTAACATTGAAACTATCATTCATGTTCGCGTGCCATACTATCCGTACATTTGTAATAAAAAAAGTTCCCAGATTGCCCTGTAGAGGAAGAAAGGGTTTTATTTATCAAGGACTGAAATACCAAAAATAAAATCTACAATGTGTCCTAATTCTAGCCAATGAAGCCACTCTATACTGAACAAAAGAAATAGAATATGTCATACCTGATCACTTGATAGATTCCAAACACCATTAATTTTGTCATAAACCTGTTCCTGTGGTAGAAGTCTTAACTGCTTGTTTTGGATGAGAGCTCCTCTTAATTTAAGATCTCTATAAATTTTTGATGTCTCATATGCCCTATAAAGAAATTGAATTAGGTGAGAATTAACAAAAATTTAAGAGCACCAGATAATGAGGCTGTATTATTCATTGCTACTTCAATCACCTGTGCCAGCCAAAACATTATCAGGTAGCAGCTTAACAAAGGCATAAAATCCTGTCAATAGCTTGGATATCTGTCACACCACTGTAAAATTGCCTGAAGAGTGTGGATATTTACTTTTCACAACTACTTTGGACATCTGAAAATTTATAGCCACAGAGAGAAAAAAAAAGTATCTTGTCTATTGCAAAAATGAAACATAAATAGAGATAGAGGTCTTTGGTCAGAAGTGCCAAATACGTAATAGTTAGCGACCACGCAACCAGCATCCATTGTACAACCAGCAATCTTCTGATGTGTTTTCAGTTTCATTGGCAGTGAGTGTCAATAGACTATTTGTTGGACAGGCAAGAGAGCCAACTGTGAATCTGTCCTCACATAATTGCTATACATACATAAAAAAAAAATTATCAGGGGAAACACCAGACAAATTTCCTTCTTTGATCAGAGAGTCTGAGGAGAATTGTCGTGGAGAATAGAGATCAAATTAAAGATCTTTCATGTTCACCATACTATTATGCAGCAATAGGCCATTTGGCGCATCTCGTGTGCTCTTCCATTCAATAAGATTGTAGTCGATTTTTTATGTCAGTGACACCTTTCATTTATGAACCCTACATCCTTCGATTCCTAATGTCCAAAGATTTATCGATCACTGAGCCACAGGTGGAGCTATAAAATCTTTGGTCTACTTTGTTCATAAGAAGTTGGAAAAGTAACATTTAATTGAATAATTTATTTCAAAAATATTGTACATCATTTTGTATCCTTCTAATCAAAACACCTAGTACAAAACCAGTATTGACTTAGAAGCTCAATTTAGACAGCTTGCAATTTTATCTTCCATATTCCTGATTCCTGATAACAGGAGAAATCAATTTCACCAGCCAAGTATATTCTCAGATCACACTAAAATACAATATTAATAACCCTAAATTCTATAATGCATCTTTGGAAAAAAATGAGGTTTACTTACATTTATATAGCACCTTTAATGTAGTATAACATGCCAAGTTTCAGAGCACTATCAACAAAATCTGACACCAACCCACATTGGCGAGATATTAGAGCAGATAGTCAAAAATTATAAGTTCTAAGGATTGCCTTAGTGGAGAAAAAGGAAGCAGAGAATTAAGAAGGATATTTTAGAGTTTAGTGCCCTAGCAGCTCAAGGTAAATCTGTCTATAGTGGAATGATTACAGGCCAAAGCTTTGAGAGTGCAGACAACTTGCAGGTTTCCTGAAATTGGGAGGAGTGATGTCATAGAGTCACATGCCACAGAACAGGCCCTGTAGCCCACAAAGTCCATGCTGACCAGTAACTAACTATCTATACTAATCCCATTTACCACTACTTAGGCCATAGCCTTCTATGCCTTGGCAATTCAAGCATTCATCTAAATACTTCTTAAATGTTGTGAGAGTACCTGTCTCCACTACCCACTCAGATAGTCTGGTCCAGATTCCAAATAACTTCTGGGTGAAAATATTCTTCCTCAGATCCCCTCTAAACCTCTACCCCAAACTTCTGCCTTCTAGATTAGGCACCTCTGCTATCAGAAAAAGTTCCCTATTGATTTCCCTATCAATGCCCCTCAATTTCTTTTATACCTTTATCACATTCCCCGTTTAGCCTTCTCCTCTCAAAGAAAAACCCAACATCCAATTTCTCTTCATAACTAAACTGCTCCAATCCCAGGCAACATCCTGGTGAACCTCCTTTGCACCCACTTCAGTGCAACCATGTACTTCTAGCATGGCAAACACAGTCCAGTCCCGATGAAGGGTTTTTAACTGATTTCTCTTTTCACAGATGCTTCTTGATTGGCTGACTTCTTCCAGCATTTCTGTTTTTCTTGGATTATCCAGCTGTCACCTAACCGATTTTTTTTATATGAAGTTGTTCAATAACATCCTATTACCTGGCTAATAAAGGCAATTATCCCATATGCTCTCTTCACCATGTTATCTACTTGTGCTGCCACCTTCAGGGATCTTTGGACTTGTACACCAAAGTTGTTCTGTGCCTCAATCTTCCATTGGTCCTACTATTCATGGTGCATGTCCTATTCATCAGTCCTCTCAAACTGCATCACCTCACACTTGTTGGGATTAAATTCCATCTGCCATTGATCTGTCCATCTTACAAATGTAGCCCAAGACTGTCCTCCTCACTATAACCACCACCACCAATGTTTGTGTCATCTGTAAGCTTATTAATCATATATCCTATATTCATATCCAAATTTATTGTGTAAAACAAACGGACATGTTTTCAGCATTGATCTCTGTGGCACAGATTTCCACTCACAAAAAGAAACCCTTCTTTTATCACCCTCGGCCTCCCATTACTAAACCAATTTTGGATCCAATTTGCCAACTTGCCTTCAATCCCATGGACTATAACCTTTTGAAACAATTTCCCACATAGTGCTTTGTCAGAGGCCTTACTGAAGTCCACTTAGACTATATCAAACTCACTGTTCTCATTGATATATTTTGTTATTTCTTCAAAAAATTCTCAATTTGTCAGACACAATCTCTCACCAACAAAGCTGTGCAGAGTATCCCTGATCAAACCCTGCCTTTCCAAATGTATATTAATCCTGCTCAGAACTTTTTACCAGTAATTTCCCAACCGCTGATATTAGACTCACAGGCCTGTACTTACCTGGCTTATTCCCTGCTGTCTTTTTTGACTAAAGATGCATTTGCTGTTCTCCAATCATCTTGCACCTCACCTATGCTCAGCAAACATTGTAAAATCGTCATCAGAGCTCCATCAACCTTCATTCTTGCCTGCCACAGCAGAATGGATACATCTTATCAGGCTCTGGGATTAATCCACCTTTAAACCCACCAAGATATCTAATACCTCCTCCTCTTTAACAATAACGTGCTCTGGATTTTCACCTTCCCCCTCCCTGAATTCTTCAACTACAATGGCAAGCAATAAAAAGTATTCATTTAAGACCTTACTCACTTCCTCTGGCTCCGTCCACAGGTTGCTCTTTTGATCTCTCATGAGCCCTACTCTTTCCCTGGCTACCCTCTTGCCCTTAATACATCGATAAAATGCGTTAGAATTTTCTTTAATCTTGTCCACCTGTGATATTTTATGCCCCTCTTTCTCCTCGTAAATCTGTACTCCTGAAGACCCTCCCCTGATTTCAGTTCTCTGTAACTGCCACATGCTTCCTTTTTTTTAATCCAGTCCTCAATATTCCTTGACATTCTGCTTTCTTTGGACTTACTATCCTCACCTTTCACTCACGTAGGAACACACTGGCCCTGAACTTTCATTATTTCATTCTGAATGACTCCCATTTATTGGATGTAGACCTACCTGCAAGTGGCTGATCCTGGTCTACTTTTGTCAGATCCTCTCTTATAATCTTGATATTGGCCTTACCCTTTCTGTAGCTAACTTGAAACAGAATTACGGTCACTTTCTCCAAAATGCTCTCTCATTAACACTTCAACCACTTGCCCAGCTATATTCCCTAAGATTAAGTCCAGTACAGACCCTTCTCTATGTACTGGTTCAAAAAGCTCTTCTAAACACACTTTAAAAATCCCATCCCCTCCAAGCCTTCCACAATAAGTCTTGGAAACATCTTGAAGCATGGATGCCATTTAAAATTAAGGCATTCCTTAAGTGAAAGCCACTGTGAATCAGCAAGCACAGCAGAGGTTTGGATGCTAATGGAAGGGTAACACAAAGATGGTAAACAGATGGATTTTGTTTCAGGCACATGGCAGGAAGACATGTAGAGCCAGTCTAGAGAATCAGTTTAGATGTTGGATCTGCAGTACAATAATCTAAAGTCAGTGGAAGGATCAATAGGTGAAGTTAGGTAAGGCAGGGTGTTATTTGTGAATACATGGAAACATGTTTTCTTATAAGTATGATGTGTGTAGGTGATAAATGGCACGGGCTAAGACTGGAAAATGAGTAGGTATTTTGAGTAAAGTTGGGAAAATCATTGATAGCAGATTGAAACCAGGAATTGGGGAGTTTGTTATATAGAATGCAAATGATGATGCAAGCCAGAGATTTTTTTCTACTGAGAATACCAAAAGAACAGAGTTCAAATGGATAGAAGGCCTCTCATGGCTGGCAGGACAATATAATAGGGCAGATTAAAAACAATGGCGGATGTAAGCGGAGGTGTCAGGGTGGAAGAGTTTACAGATGCGAGTCATGTAGAGATTTGTACACGAGGATGACGATTTCATTACAATTCAATAGGGAAGAAGTAGTCAATTAAGGAAGTCCAAAAAGGTACATGTAGGACATGGAATCAGGGTCCTGGATTAGTTGTTTTTGTGGTGCGAGTATGGAAAACCAATGGGAACAAACTTGGAGAATTTTAAGTAGAAGGCATCCTTCAGGTAGTGGGAGAAAGGAAGCAGGTAATGTAGTTCAGATAGAAATATGAAGTTATGAAAGGAAAATCTGAAACATACTTTTCGTTGAATTTGGCTTTTGTATTTTCCATTAGTAAAAGCATATCTGAATCAACTGTCTATGTGCACTGATTATACAAGTTGGATCACAAGTCAAGTTTAGTTTATTATCATATGAACAAGTATGGTGAGGTACAGGTACAATGAAAAAATTGCTTCCAGCAGTATCACAGGCACATAGATTCAGACAACACATGGAAGTTATACATAAATTAGTATTACATACAATACTAATGTTGTAATATTTAAATAAACAAAAAAAAATCACTATTTTACATTCAGTTCCCCAAATTTTCAATACACATCATTTATGAGGCAGTATCCTTTAAGAATTAATACTGCCAGTAGTTTTTATATGAATGCTATAAAAGCTAAAGAAAGCTTAGCAACTTCATCCAGGGCTTACCACACTATTGGCTGGGTCATTTGATTACATGGGATACACACCACAGAAACAAATCATCAGGAATTACAAGTCCATGTTGGCATTTATGCCCCATTGAGCCACTTCCCATCTTTCCTTATCCAAATCTGTTAGCATAATCCTCTTAGTGCTTTCTCCTTCATATGCTTGCCCAGCCTCCCCTCTCCTCAATCATGGTGAAGAATAAAGCAGAAACTAGATTCAGAAATGATCTGCTGACATGGCTTACTCCATTTCATCTGAAGTTCATATAATCCATTGTAATACTACCTGTGTACAGCAATGACAGTGGTGAATAGCCGAGGGCTTCCTGGAACCACACTGGTAAAGATGAACTCAAATCGTGTGTTGTTGCTTTTGGTCAGGATGTAAAGCGCTTCAGTTTGACCACGGAGTTTCTGTAAAGTCACATTTTAAAATCAATGTATTTAGAAGTATACTTGAAGCATCATCTTATGGCTCAGTGGGCAACTGCATTCCACAGTAAAGAAATGAGCCAGCCTAAAGCAACTTAATTTATACAGCATGCCAACAGAGCAAGAAAAGTCCAAAGCACTTCACAGGAGCATTAGCAAAAAAAAAAATGATGCCAATACAATCAAGGAGAAATTAAATTGGATTACCAAAGACTTGGCCAACAGTAGGTTTTAAAATGCATCTTAAAGAAGAGGGACAGAGAAGCAGAGAGATTTGGAATGAATCCAAGAATTTCAAAGGTACAGCCACTAATGGTGCAATAAATATATTGGAAAATGCTCAGGGATCAGAACTAGAGAGCCCAGACATTTCAAAGGATTATAGAGTTGTCAGAGATCAAAGAAATGTTGGGGAAGTGAAAATATTTCCTAATTCTGATGTAACAGAGATAATTAATTGCACTTTTTCATTTAGGGCAAAAACATGTATAGCTTTTGTTAAGATAAACTTGTATTTTCTGTAACATATTCAGTTGACTAAATGAGACAAAGTAGATCAATCAACAGGTTATCTTTCATCTTATACTTGCTGAAATTAATTTCTTAACAGAACTACTTTGAGATATTTCACATTACAGGTGGACAACATTCAAAACACAAATATTATTATATGCAGTGCTTAGTTTAGTATAAGGAAATCCAACAAATCCAATTCAATCAGCTCCCACAAATTCAAAAACCTGACATCTCTTAGGAAACTGAAAGCTAAAAGATCTTCATTAGCCATTAGTATTTCAGTGGTCACACAGAACACAAAAGCATGGAGTCAGTTTCCACTTGTAAAGCAAGATCACCCAGCTCGAATAACTTCAACCTAATTTCTTCTAACCTTTCATGTTTCTGAAGAAGAACATGATGAAATTGTTTCCAAAATTCAAAATCCAGAAATTTCATTATTTTGAGCAAAATCTCAGCACCAAATTCAGGGACTTCATAATATTGAAATTATTGATTTTCAAAGTGATCCGTTTGTGACTAGTGAACAAGGCTAGCACTTTATCATCATTTTTTTTGCTTGATTACACTTTCAACTTTAGGTTTTTAAGAGGAAATATGATCTGTGCAGCATGATGAATCAAAAGCAGTAAAGATGATTAATTGTCTCTGTGAGCCAAATCAGTAATATGCACACAGAGTTACTGAAAAATGAGAATGTCAAACTCCTGACTGGAACTGGCAAAATGCAAATCCTGAAAACTTCTCCTGAAAAGTTCCTCAGAAGGAAGTCATGACAATGCATCCAATAGTAGTGATGTGTGCTGGGTATACTTATTTGGAAAAACTTTTTTTTTAATCATTCACATGGTAAGTAATTTACAGTATATTTTACATGGTGTATAAAAGCATGGTTTTAAAATCCCTTACCGAATTGGCAGTTCTTGTTGTGATATTTAAAATGCAGTTGTAGCCAACAGCTGAAAGGGAAAATATTAAAGATAATAAGTTGTATGTTTTACTTAAGAATACATGAAGAAAAAGAAGAAAGACATTTTCTAAACCATTCTCAACATGCAACATACTGCAATAAAGCTTTCAACAATTTGTTATTTGCTCTAATACAACGTTCAGTTTCACCCCTTCTAGGGCATCCATAGGTTTCTCGTATCTCACTATCCTCTTGAATTCAATACATCAAAGGTTTAAATACCCTCTCTGTCTTTATTTTTAGTTTTCAGATGGAGAGAATATATTGATGTAGATAAAATACTTCATGTTCATGATATTGCCAAAAGACCACAATTCCTCAAAAAAAACCAAAACTCCAGAATAAATGAAGTATGTAGTACATTGACTTCACCCAAGAGTTGATAGTTTTTGGAGATCTGGGGAACTGAGAGTGGCAATACATTGTAGGAGTGACTGTAAGGTTCTCAGCTAATGAGTATGGTGATGTAGCTGAGGATTGAGGGCAGTTTATGGCAATAGACAGGGTGGGCATTTCAGTGCAAGAGACCCCTTCCTTCAAGGATATAAGTTAGTACATCACTTACTTTTGCAGACCTCCCAGTTTGGTGCAGTGGTACAAGGATCATATTGTTCCAGGAATGCCCAAAATTGGGTGTCCCCATTCTATGAGTAAAAAAATGTTCCTAGATTTCCCATCATATATACCGATGATCATCATATCCATAATCCTTGGGTTGGCCTCCAGTGGAAGATGAAATATTTTTGTGACAGTCTGATCATACCTTTTCAAGATTTTAAAGACCTCTACAAGGTCACTTCTTAGTCTGCTGTTCTAGATTAAGAAGTTTCAGTTATCCTCTTAGGTATAAGCTCTGACCTGGAATAAAGCCAGGATCTTTTTATTTTGCAGTTCTGTGTCCCTTTTATAATAAGTGGTGCAGAAATGTTCAAATACTCCAAGTGTAGAAATAAAGATTGAAGTGTATAACGTACCTCAGAAGTTGGCACTTGGCACATTTTTTTAAAAAATATATACAGTTAAAAATGCACATTGGATCCCAGGTTTTGTAAAAGCATTATGTTCAAGAGCAAGGACATCATTTACCGGGTGCTGCTTTGAAAATTTTTTTATGAATAGTAATTTCTGAAGCTGCATTTAATCTTCGCTCTGTGGATCCTTTCATAGTAACTCCTTACATGTCACATAGATGACATCAATTTTTAACTTTAAATGTACTATAAAATAAATTTATTCTAATTTTAAAATCCTGCTAAAGCTTCTGCAGCTCTTTCTAATAGGCAAATGTTTAATCAGTATTTATTTTTTTCCAAATTATTCACATTGGAAAATTACCTTTTACCTTCTAACAAAGCAACGGTCTTGGGTTAATATGAAAGTAAACTTTGCTAATTGCCAAACTTGTTAACAAAGCTGCACTTACATAAGTTAACTCGTGGAATAGCCAGTGAATGCCAGATAATTCGCAAATTAGACACAAGCAGTCTACCTGGGAAAAAAAATTAGCAACCATAAGAATCAGCTTGATTAAACAAACTTCAAAACGGCAACTGGACAGTAAGATAAGCTCTGTTTTGCATCATACATTAGAGGTCAGGATAATTCTATAAAACATTCATTGTCACTTTATCAAACAATGATTAAATAACAATGATTTGATACAAGTAAACCTTTCCTATCTTTTTACTCGTCCAAATGTGTTTTAAACTTTTTAATTGTACCCACTTCTACCACTTCTTCTGGCAGCTCACTTCATATACCCACCACCCTCTGTGTGGGAATCTTCCCCCTCAGATCCTCTTTAAATCTTTCCCCTCTCACCTTAAACTTATGTCCTCTTGTTTTAGACTCCCTTACCCTTGGGAAAAGAATATGACTATTACCCTATCTATGCCCCTCATGATTTTCTAAACCTCTCTAAGGTCACCCTTCAGCCTCCTTCACTTCAGAGAAAACAGTCCCAGTCTATCCAATGTCTCCTCATAACTTGAGCCCTCCAGGCAACATCCTTGTGAATCTTTTCTTCATCCTCTCTAGCTTCATTACATCCCTTCATTAACGTGGCAACCAACACTACACACAATACTCCAATGTGATCTAACCAACATTTTGTACAATTATTACACGATGTTCCAACTCATACTCAATGCCATGATCAATGAATGCAAGCATGCCATATGCCTTCACCACCCTGTTTACCTGTGTCGTCACTTTCAGGGAACTATGTATGTACCTCGAAGTCTCTGTGTTCAATAACACTCCACAGCACCCTGCCATTCATTGCAGATGTCCTGCCCTGGTTTAACTTCGCAAAATGTATCACTTTAGACTTAGAACATAGAACAGTACAGCAGAGATCAGGCCCTTCAGCCCACGATGTTGTGCCGACATAGCTAATCCCTCCTACCTACAGATTGCCCATATCCCTCCATTTTCCTCTCATTCATGTGCCCATCCAAGCCCCTCTTAAAAGCCACCAATGAATTTGCCTCCACCACACTATCAGACAATGTATTCCAGGCATTCACTACTCTCTGAGTAAAAAAAACTTGCCCCCCACGTCTGTTCTGAACCTACCCCCTCTCACCTTAAATGCATGCCCTCTAGTATTGGATCGCTCAATAACAGGAAAAAGATATTGCTTGTCCACCCTATCTGTGCCCCTCATAATTTTATACACTTCCAACAGATCACCCCTCAGCCTCTGCTGCTAAAGAGAAACGAGCCCAAGTTTGTCCAGCCTCTCTTGATAGCACATACCCTCTAATCTAATCCAGGCAGCATCCCAGCAAACCTCTTCTGCACCCTTTAAAGCCTCAACATTCTTCCTGTAGTGAGGTGACCAGAATTGCACACAATACTCTATATGTGGCCTAACAGAGTTTTATAGAGATGCATCATAACTTCTTGACTCCTATACTCAATACCTCGATTAATGAAAGCAAGCATTCCATAAGCCTTCTTAACTACCCTGTCTACCTGTGTAGCCACGTTCAATGAGCCATGGACTTACACCCCAAGGTCTCTCTGCTCTTCAACACTGTTAAGGGTCTTGTCCTTAAGAGTGTACTGCCTCTTGACATTAGTTCTACCAAGGTGCAACACCTCACATTTATCTTAGTTAAACTCCATCTGCCATTTCTCTGCCCACATCTGCAACTGATCTATATCACACTGTATCTGTCGCCAGTCTTCTACACTATTCACAACTCCACCAATCTTGGTATCGTCTGCAAACTTACAAACCCACCCATCAACATACTCATCCAGGTCATTTATGTACATCACAAACAGCAGAGGTCCCAGTACAGATCCCCGCGGAACACCACTATTCACAGGCATCCAGCCCGAATAAGTCCCTTCAATCACCACCCTCTGTCTTCTATGGGCAAGCCAGTTCTGGATCCACACAGCCAATTCTCCACTGACCCCATGCACCTGAACTTTCTTGATTAAGCTATTATGTGGGACCTTGTCAAATGCTTTACTGAAGTTCATACACATGACATCCACAGCTTGACCTTCTGGCAATACCACATTATTAGGTTTGGAATCAGGAATAATTATATACCTTAAGGTACACATAAAATCGGAGTTAGTAATTAAACTTTGAATCTTAGTGAACACCCGGTTTTAAACTCTACTTTGATAGGCCTCAGCATCATTAAAGCCAGTCCCAATATGGACTTACGATTGTCAATGACGGGGCCTGCAATAACAAATGCCCAGTGAAAGGTAGAGTATTAGATATCTTGGTGGAAACAATTCTGCATGGCAGAAGGCTACAAAAGGTTGTGTCTGGGCCAACAAAAGGAAATCTCCCTTTATCTATTTCTTTTATTTAATGAGCACTGTCATTTTATCAGAAGCAGAGTTATCCTAATTTCAGGTGATGGTGTTTTTGAAATAAATGTCCACCAGGGATCAACAACACCATCATATCACTCTGAACAAGTAAGCAGTGAGAACTGAGATTAAATAACTTTTCATAAAAATTAATTCTCTCAATCATAGAAATAAATAGCTTCCAATTTCATATTATATAATTTACTTACTTCAAGATCATATTGTCATAACTCCAAAAAGATAGGGAAATACACTTAGATAATGCCATTAATTGCTGGCATGAGCATAGATCCAATGGGCAAGGGTACAGCTCTTCCCATGTTACATAATCTATAATTTAGATCAGTGTGCTTCTAAACATTACAAGTACATGCAATAGGTTTGAAACAAATAACTTTAATTTCTTATATATCATTTAATGTGTATTTATTCTCTACCTTTATCTCCATTATTTCCTTTAGTATCTTCAATGGCATCCAAACAGTCAATTAGGACCTCTCCAGATCTCATCTTCATTTGTCTAAAAACAAAACAAATATTAATCACTATTTCTAATTCAATGAATGCAACACCAAATAAGCAAAAAAAAGATGTGGCAGCCACAGAAAGATATTCTTGAAGGCTTTCAGAAGATTCACCGAGAGCTGCCATGACACTATTTTGTTGGGCAGTTCATTTTCTCTGATCTATAAGCACATTGAGATAGGGTTATCGGAGGGATGCTTGGAAATGAGGAATACTCCTTAAACTGTAAGGGACATTAGTAGTGGGATACAGGCAGCCTCCGTCTCTGAGGCCGATGTCCGAGTATCCTTCAAGAGGGTGAATCCATGAAAGGGGTCTAGTCTAGATGGCATACTCGCCAAGTAGTGAAGATCTGTGCAGACCAACTGGCTGGAGTATTTACGGACCTATTCAACCTCTCGCTTCTATGGTCTGAGATTCCCACCTGCTTCATAAAGGCATCTACTGTAGCAGTGCCCAAGAAGAGAGTGATAACCTGCCTCAATGACTAATATCCAGTAGCACTTACATCAACCATAATGAAGTACTTCGAGAGGTTGGTTATTGCATGAATCAACTCCTGCCTCAGAGGTGACCTGGATTTGTTTCAATTTGCTAACCACCACAACAGGTCAACAGCAGATAGGATTTCTCTGGCTTTTCACTCTGCTCTGGACCATCTGGACAACAGGAATTCATATGTCAGACTGTTGTTCATTGACTACATGTTGGCATTCAACACAATCATCCCATCCAAGCTCATCATCATGCTTCAATACCTGGGCTCAGTACCTCCCTCTGTAACTGGATACTTGACTTCCTCATCAGCATACCCTAACCAGAGAGGATTGGTAACAACATCTCCTCCTCACTGACCATCAACCCAGGTGCACCTCAAGACTGCGTGCTTAGCCCCCTGCTCTACTGTCTATACACACATGACTGCATGGCTATGCACAGCTCCAAAGCCAAATACAAATTCATGATGACACCGCTGTTGTTGGACAGCTCACAGGTGGTGATAAACCAGCTTACCAGAATGAGATAGGACACCTGGTTGAGTGGTGCCACACCAACAACCCCTCGCTCAATGTCAGTAAAACTAAAGAGCTGATTGTTGACTTCAGGAAGGGGAAGGAGAGTAAACATGTGCCAGTCTACATTGGATAATCAGCAGTGGGCAGAGTCAGCAGCTTTAAATTCCTGGTTGTTAACACATCATACAACCTGTCCTGGCCAGGCACACAGATGCCATCACAAGGAAGGTGCGCCAGTTTCTTTACTTTCTTAGGAGATTAAGGAGGTTCGGCTAGTCACCAAACACTCTTACAAATTTCTACAGATGTACTGTTGAAAGCATCCTGACTGGTTGCATCATGGTCTGGCATGGCAATTCGAATGTGCAGGAACGCAAGAAGCTGCAGGGAGTAGTGGATTCAGCCCAATAGATCACAGGCACATCTCTTCCCACCATTGGTAGTGTCTACAGGAGCCACTGCTCAAGAAGGTAACATCCATCATCAAAGGTCCCCACCATCTGGGCCACGGCATCTTCTCACAGCTATCATCGGGCAGGAGGTATAGAGACTTGAAGTCCCACACCACCAGGTTCAAGAACAGCTACTTCCCTTCAACCATTTGGTTCTTGAACCGATTGGCACAACCCTAATCACTACAGTTTAGCAACACTATGGTCACTTTGCACTAAGATTGACTTGTTTTTGTTTTGTTCTAATTGTGTTTTTTTCTTGTAAAAATTGTGTATAGAATTTATGTTTATTGTTTTCCTTGTGAATGCTGCTTATGTGATGCTATGCGCCCATGACGCTGCTGCAAGTAGGTTTTTTGTTGCACCTGTGCAGACATATACTTGAGCAAATGACAATAAACTCAACTTTGACTTTGTCAGGTACTGAATGAGCAGAGGCAATAGTTCCGAACATCCTTGGTCTTCAATATCCCCAGTCACCATCACCTCTTTCATGGCCCTCCCACCCTTAACTTCAAAGAATTAGCCTTTTTATTTTATTCATTTTTCAGGGCTGGGCATTGCTAGCAAAGCCAGGAGTTTTTGCCCATCCCAAATTGCCCTTGAGAAAATCCACCTTCATAAATCACTGCAGTCCTGTTGGGTAGGGAATTCCAGAATTGAGACCTAGCAATAGTGAAGGAATAGTGATGAAAAATATTTTCAAGTCAGGAGGGGATCATTGTGGGTTGTGAAATTCTCATGCACCTGAAGCTGCTGCTGCTGCTATTGACCCAGGGTACAATCTGTGCCCTTATAATGTTCAGTGCTTCTTCCAACGTGGAGGACCACTGATTCACCATCTGGAGCAGAACAGTAGGTAGTAATCAGGAGGAGGTTTCTTTACCCAGGTTTGACCTGATATCATTAAATTTAATGGGGTCCAAAGGACTACTTCCACTGTGCCATCCCTGCTGGTGGGTTTGCCCTTTTAGCAGGAAAGATTGTTCAGGAGGAGTCCAGGATGTTGACTACAATGTATGATTCTGTGTGGACTTTAGCAAGTTGTTACTTGACTCATCTGTGAGACAAGTCTTCTATTACAACCTCCAGTGCCCAGATGTTTGTGAGGACTTTGCAAGGTGTACTAGGCTAGGAGGAACTTCCCTGTGTCTGAATTTGGCACTTGGGCTAATGCTGGGTGGTCGTTCCACTTTTAGTCTGTCTATGTTTCAATGTTCAACTGAGGGTATTGGTAGTCTATTTCAGAGGGCATTTAAGAGTCGTAAGGAAGGAAAAAATTTGGAGGAGGAACTTTAACGTGGCCAGAACTATAAAAATAAATGTTAAGAGCTTTGATTAATATTCAAAAAAGTAGTTAGCTGAGTGTTTGTTTTATAGAAAGTGAGTCCCAGGAATTAATAATTGAAAACAAGAGGGTTGCAGATGAATTAAATAGGTATTTGCATCAGTCTTCACTATAGGTGATACAGATTACATCCCAGAGTAAACACTTAGGGTGGTGCTTGTGGTGCCAAAGCAGGCTGCATTTTTTCTGGATAATGTCAAACTTTGCAAGTACGGTTGGTGCTGCACTGAT
Source organism: Pristis pectinata (assembly GCF_009764475.1). Lineage (NCBI taxonomy): Eukaryota > Metazoa > Chordata > Chondrichthyes > Rhinopristiformes > Pristidae > Pristis > Pristis pectinata. The sequence continues at coordinate 44,341,288 of NC_067405.1, forward strand.
CTAGCAAAGTCAACAGTACTTCATCACACTGCTGACATGTTCCTTTGAGGTTGTGAAAACACTTCGGGAAAATCAGGTAATGAATCATTCATTGAAGAATACCCAATTTTTGTCTGCTCTTGTAGCCATAATGTTTATTTAGCTGTTTTGGTTAAGTTTTTAGTAAATGATGACTTCCAAGGAGTTTATTAGTAGGAGACTAGCTAAAATGTTGCTGTTGAATGTCAAGGGAACTCACTTTTAATGTCTTGTTGATGACGGTCACTACTTGAGGCTTGTATGCACAAATCCCATACCAGCTTGATCAGCCAATGCCTAAGTGTCTTCCAGAACTTGTTACACACATCCAAGAACTCCTGCAATTTCTGAGTAGCCAAGCGTGGAATTTAATATTCTATTTTCTCATCAACATGCATTTAACTTGCCTTATGATGGAGAAAGGGTCATTGGTGAAGCAGTAAAAGACAGCTGAACCCAGATAATTACTCAAATAAACTGCAGAGATCCACTCCTGCTCACTTGCAATGTGAAATTCACCCCAAGTGCCAACCCAAATACATTTTTCTTGCTGGATGCACTGCCATTCAAGTAGCTGAACTGGTAGATATGAGTTCTGTGATGACATATCCTCAGAATGAATGATTTCCTCTGAGGAGAGATCAATCACTCCAAAAGCAAAAGCAAAAGCAAAATAATACAGATGCTCAGTGGGTCATACAGTATCCGTAGAGGGAGAATTAGAATTAACATTTCAGGTTAACAGCTGAGCATTCCGGCGTAGAGAATTCCAAAGATTCACCACCCTTGAGAGAAGAAAATTTTCATGCTAGTCCTAAATTACCTGTCCCTTATTCAAGACTGAAACCCCTGAACTGAACTGAGTTTTGAACCGAGCCAGAGGAAACATCTAGCCTGTTGAGCCTAAACCTGCCATCCCATGTATTAGTCTGATAAATCTTCCTTTCACTTATTCTATTGCATATATATCATATTTTAGTTAAGACCACCAAAACCGTACACAATACTCCACGCAGTCTCACCAAGGAACTACATGATTGCAGCAAGACCTCTTTACTCCAGCACTCAAATCCTCTCATAATAAATGCCATAATTTCCCTTCCTCACTGTTCTCGCCCTCCTACTACTTGACTTTTAGAGCGTTTCTAGCATTTTAGGACATTATCATTCGAAGGCTTCACATTCTGAAGTGCCTGTAGGAACTTTGGGTAAAAACACCCAATGTTTCTCTCTTTGATGCTGCTTGATATGCTGAGTGGTCGTCAGCATTTGCTGTTTTTTTCATCATAAAATTTCTGATTTTGTAGCTGTAGCTCAATTCCCCTGATTTTTTTTCCCCCTTTGAAGCAAAGACACACATCAGCGCCCCGAGGGCACCAGTCTGCAAGGCCACTTTTCATTTTATAAATATTTAGGACGGGTTTCTAAGCACCAAAAGCTCCGAACTACGCATTCCTCTGATACCCCGCAACAGAGCAGCTGTTAACAGGGCGCTGTAGGCTTCCAACAACGAATGCTGCGGATACTCACTGAGGCGAAATGTCAAAGCGAACATCCCTGTCCTCCCACAGCGCGTCCAGCACAGGCACCATCGCTCCGCCACCCGGCCAGCGGCACCCTGCCCGCGTCACCCCGGCAACCACCGCAGCAACGTCACCTCCGGAAGCTGGAGCGGGTCAGAGCGCCTCGGGTGACCAAAATAGGGACTACAACAGCCCAGTCCAGATGAAGGGGCCCCGACTGTTCCCTCCACGGATGCTGCCTGACCCGCCCAGTTCCTCCAGCGCCTTTGTGTGTTACTGCAACATACCTGCTCCCTCCATCCATCCGTAGATCACAGGAGACCTTAGCATCTGGTTAGAACATTTAACCCATGATTCTGAACGATCCATGAACACTACTTCATTATTCCTTTTTTTTGCACTAATTATTTATTTTTGTAATTTATAGATTTTTATATCTTTGCGCTGTACTGCTGTCGCAAAACAACAAATTTCACATCATCTGTCAGTGATAATCTAATTCTGATTCTACCCCACATATCATTTTTGATCTAATTTTCCTTATTTGTTAACCAATTTCTGCTTTCTATTTTTTAAAAACTTTACTGGTCTTTCCGTTGCTCCTGACGCGTCCCTCCAGTTAGATTCCTCTTTAAACTGTTTTCGGCTGCAATATGTTCCTATTTCTTTAATGTTCATCTTTCTATTGAGGTTATATTGTTACATTCGTGTTTCCACTGGAGAGCTGTTAACTTTTCAAATTATATTTTCCCACCATTTTTTGCTGATTGTGTGGATTCTTTTCAGTTTTGAAGATTCTCAAGTTGTCTCATTCTTTTCTAAAATGTTGTTCTATCATTTTTTTCCTAAAATTGCTGTGCCCCTACTAGATATGTCCAGTATTTCACGCATGTTTCAATCCCCTACATTTTATGGAACTGTCACTCAACTCTAACCCCACCTCTTGACATAATTTCACAAATCATAGTTTTTGCCACTCTAAGCATAAAGAGAGTTCAATTAGTTTGTTTCAGAGATAAATTATAAATAAAAATACAAAGAATGTTGATGACCTCAGCGCTTCTCCCCTAAAGTATTAGCAATGTACATTTTAGAGACAAATCAATTTGTCAGCAGCAAACTGCATTTTTCTAATTGACTAGTTACAGGATTAAATGAGTTCACAAACAACATTTCAATTAAAATACTGGAATTTTAACTTCTTCCAAACAAAAATAAAGGCACATCTTTCCTTGCTTTGCACTGGAAATATTCTGTTCTCAGGTGCAAGTTAGCGGAAGGGGGGGGGTATTGAAACTATTTCTCTGCCCCCTTTTCAAAGATTAGAACTTTCTTGGAAATCCCTAAGAGTGGGGTGGGGGGACGGGGTAGGTTGGGCTGGGAGTGGGGAGATATGGAGGTTATTGCACTACCATCCTGAGCAGGCACAAGCTTGGAACAAACATATAAGTGAGATATTGAGGCTTTCTAATGGGATCGCTACCTCTTTATCATGTTGAATTGCAGGGGATCTTAGAAAAATCAGGTCAATCAGAAGAACTTTTCTTTTTTTACTTATTCTGCCAGTTTTTTTTCATTTGCATTATCTTGTTCTGTGGATAAATTTGCATGATCATTTGCAAGATCTTGTCCATAGCAGTTGAGAAAAAAATTAATAAGACTTATTTCACTTTACAGTTCTTGGTTCTCGGTCTATAGTCCTGCAGATTAAGTCTCATTAATTCCAAGATTCATTAGGATTTGCCTGAACTATCATTTCTGGCAGCAAAGTCCTATCTCCTAACACTGCTTTGGTGAAAAAATATTTTCTCAATTCATTTTTAATCCTGATTATCTTTAATCTGTGTCCTCTAGTATTTGATTTATCTGCAAAGAGAAGTAAGCATCTCATGGAATCGAGGCTGCTCACAATAGTATGTACATATACTCAGTTAAATTTTCCCTTGGGCTCTTTGGTTTCAAAGAAAACTGTCAATCTTTCTTCACCTCTAAACTTCTCCAAACTTAGCAACATCCTTGCATACCTCCTCTGAAACATTTTTAGTTTTGTCTCAGCTCTCTTGCAATCAATGTTACATATGAAATATTGGTCTCTGGATGATAATTGTTCCCTTATATCACGAACCAGCAACAAAAGAAACACACTGAGCATGATTCAGTGTTAAAAACTATTTTATTAATCACTACTTATGATAATACGTAAAATAAAAGTAAAAATGTTAGTATGTTAGAATTCAAAAATGTTAAACCTTGAACGTTAACCCCAAAACTAAACTCTTTGTGTGTGTGTGTGTGGCAAAGTCCAAAACTCCCAGTTCAGGAATGGTTCTTAAAGTTCACTTCCGCAAGCCATAAAGTGAAACATGAGCAAGGGCTTCTTCAACAACCACCGTTGTCTTAAGATAAGACGTAAACGTAGAGAAACATAGAGAGAGTAAATACGAAATCCAAATGTTCCACGATGGAACCCAAACGACACTTCAGTGTTTACTCGGTAGTGACTTCCTCACCCCGAAAAGCATCCAAACCGTGGTCGTCCACACATAAATACCTGTTTCCTTCTACAGGTCAGCAACAAAGTGAACTCCTCCGGATTACTTCCAACTTCCATACATGGATTTCTATGGCAAACACAGTTATCGTTTCTCATCCATCGATAGAGAAAACAAGCAGGCTGGTGTCTCTCTCCCTTCTCTCTCTCTCTCCCCTTTCTTCTCGCTCTCTCTCTTTCTTTCCTCTTCTTCTTACTTCTTCAACAATGTCATTACGTCCTTTATCTTCTATTGACGTAAGCACGCCCCACACACACATACACACACACATTCTATCTTAAAGGGACTTTCACTGAGTCTGTAACACTTAACACTGTCAACTCTTTAAAGATTGTTTCATGTGATTAACTGCTGGCTTGTATTACAGCAGGGTTTGGCAAAGAAAGGTCCAAAAAGAGGCTGTTGGAAAGACAACAATTTAAGGATGCCACCAAATTCTGTATGCTCTTTTATAAATAAAGTACCATTGTTGATGATGATTTGAGTAACTGATTATTTCCAGCATTTTAGAGGTTGAATAAGAGAGAGAGTGAGATAATATGAAAGTCAGAACTATAAGAAGTAATCTACTTTGGCTTATATTGTGTTTTACACAGTTTTACCATTAGGGACTATTTTCTGTATTATTTTGCTTTCCATTGAGGAAAACACAGCAGTGTCAGAAATTATTGACTCAGTATATATACATTAGAGATTGCAACCTTCAGATTGTCGTCATTAATAAGATTCTCAGCAAATGTTTGAAAGCTTGTGGTCCTGCAAGAATACTGCAGTAGATGAATTCCTGTAGTTTAGGACAAGTACAGTATTCCAATCTGCTTTCATCTGAGAACCACATCTGGCAGGAAGACCTGAAACTATCCCACAAATAGATCTACCAATTTATGTGTTAGTTCAAGTTGAAATATATTTTGGAAAATTATTTCTATTTCTTGAACATATTTGATTTTCATTCTCCTGTCTTTCCTTTTACATTTTCTAGTAGTTTCACCTTGTTTATTTAGGAATAATTAACTTGAAAATCCAATAGGCAAACTTGAATAATATTTGAATCTAAAACACATTGCCCGTGTGGTTCAACGAGTAACACTATGTAAAAGATTTCACAGAGAGAAATTCTCAGGCTATGACAAGGTAAGTAAGTCTAACATATTACTGCAAGGTTTTATTATCAACTTATAATGTACTTGGAAAATCCCAATTATATGCATTACTGAGAGCTATTTTATTTAGCTTTATATTGTAGATATTTATATATTATATACAACACAACAAACTATACCACTCAGCACCAATAAACATTAAAAAAATGTTTAGTATTGTCAACAGCGTAACAAAATAAATCAGCAGAAATGTTGTTTAACAATATTAACTTACTGTTTACAAGGTTGCTGTGTATATTTGGCAGAGTTTATATAATCCTGGCTTGTTTTTATTTTCATACGTAGTCTCAGATTTTAATTATTATGTGTTCCTTTGGTAGTAACAGATTACTTATGGTGCCAATTAGTTTAGTTGATGTTAATTATAAGTTTTCAGATTGACAATTTTCTTCTAAAGGCAGCAAAAGGAAAATTGGTTACTTTAGATCATTTCCAAGGCTTTCTCTAAATTTCTTGAAAAGCTTACTGTGATTTCTTTAAAAAGCCCTCTTCAGTTTAATCATGGATATCAAAGGCTGCCACAATTTTACATTTACACAGAATTGGAACAGAAAATGCTGGAGATACTCAGCAAGTCAGGCAGCACCGGTGGAAAGAGAAACACAGTTAACATTTCAGGTCGGGTATCATTGAACTAATACATTAACTCTGCTTTTCTCTTCAGACAGTTATCAGTCAATACCCTACTACAGAGACATGGGAAGATTCGTTAGAGTGGTAAACATGATTATGGTAACTAGAGTGACATTAGAACTTTTGACCGCATGGATTTCCCAATGTATGACAAGCTCCTGTAAGTTAGTTCTAGAGTTCTCCTCTTAATATGTAAAAGAGAAAGAAAATGCCTTTTTTCAGTAAACAAGAATGAGCATTTTCTTTAGTATTCCTCATCTCCTCTGTTTAATTATCTTCAGTGACGTTTGCCCTTGGTGAAGCTCATATCATGTTCTATCACCAGCTGGTTAAAAAAAGTTTCACCTTTTCCAGTCTGATTAAGCATTATCTCCTGAACCCTGCAAAAGTAGACATGTGTAAATCAATCCTATCAGAAGACATCACTATCTGGTTGTATAATAATGATGGAAATTCACTACCAAATGATGAGTCTCACACATACCAAATAATCTTCAAACCAGATGACTTTAAAATTAATGGCACTTTATTTCACCTATATTAGGCATTTCCCTGTAGTAATATATTATGGATTAAAATCTACAAGACCAAAAGAACTATGACTAGTTATACAATTCCAGAGGGTTTAGCTTTTCTTTTTAAATTATTAATTTGAGGAATAAGGGCACAACTAACTATGGAAGTATTATTGTCCATTACTAATTGCTCTTGAGCTGGTGGTGGTGAGCACTTTCCTGTACTACTATAGTTCTTCTGGTAAAGGTACACCTACAATTCAGAATTTAGGCCCAGTGATGGTGAAGGAATAACATAATGTTTTCTAACTCAGGAGGGGAATCTGGATGTGGTGATGTTCCGATACATCTCTGCTCAAATCCTGAGTTTTCATTATGAGTTTGGGAGGTGCTGCTAAATCTCCCTTTGGATTCTGCCTAGCCAATCTAATCCAATCCAATCTTTTGTCCTGGCCATAAATCACCAGGATTGGCAATATCTATGTAAATCTGCTCTGCACGCTCTCCAATGAGTCACAAATTTCCTACCATGTGGTGACCAGAACTGCATGGACTGTTAAAGCTGTGGCCCCACTTGTGTAACATAAAGTTACAACATTACCTCCCTGCTCTTATATTCTTTTCTTTGGCTAATAAAGGAAAACATCCCACATGCCTTGTCAACCTGGATTAAATTCCATTTGCCATTTCTCATTCCTATTGACCAAGCATCTATGTCTCCCTGCCATCTAAAGTTTTCCTCCTCGTATAGCCAATTTCTGCATTATCTGCAAGGTTCTTTATCATACCCCATACACTTAGCCTGAATCAGTAATATTGCAAAAGGAAAGGGACTAAGTACTGAGCCCTGTAGTACCACACTGTTAACAGCCTTCTAGTCACAAAAATATAAATCAGCAATCACCCTTTTATTTGCTGCTGCAAAGCCAGTTTTGGATCCAATATGCTCCCTTTCCATATCTCCTGTGGACTTTTAATTTTTTTGACTAGCTTGCTATGTGGGACCTTGTCAAAAGTTTTGTTAAAATCCATGAATACCACATCAAATGCACTGCCCTCATCAATTCCACTCAATGAGTTCAATTGTTAGTCAGATATTACTTTCCTTTAACAAATCCATACTGACTCTCCCTGATTCATCTGTGCATTTCTAAATGAAGGCCTGTGTAATCCCTTGGAATGGATTCCAATAATTTGTCAATAACTTGTTAAATTATATCATTTACCTCTTCCTCCCTGATAAGCTATGATCATTTCTACCCCCCTCCCTTGCCCCACCCCTCTACTCTCCATGACAAGGTATAGTCCTCTCTGCAATAAAAAATTGACAATGCACATTGGGGAAATATCCTAATTAGAATAAGCAGTTTATCTTCCACTTGGAAATAGAGAAATACCATGAGGTTTGGAGTCCATATATACATGTTTATTGAGAACCCATCTCAAAGCCAGTATTGCAACTAATTCATTGAGTATGAAGGTAACGACATGGCCAGCCACAGTATTTATGGCTTCACCCTCCCTATTCCCAATTGTACTTATCTACATAATCCCCTTGCCCTTGTTGCTCCCAGTGCTGGCAAAGACACTGCATCAAACCTGAATGAATCAATAGAGACTTCCAACACACAACATGCAACCAAAACTTTACAAAATACATGATACATTTGTGATTTCAATAAATGTAAATTCATTTGTTCACATGTCTAACACTGTAAATCATAAATATTTGTAACATCTGATATCACAACTTTACTAGAGAAAATGTCAAAAATGTGAATGTTGTCACCTTCCGTTCATCTGTAAATAAAAGTCTTCAGTGGCTTAACACAGCAAATAATCGTTGCAATCAATGTTTGGTATAGTTTCCAATCACTGTACTTACAGCTGCCAAGCAACCTCAATTACATCATTTAGGTGAACTTGATAACAATTTATCAATTGTCTGAACTGGCATTCAATGAAAGAACTACTTGGGGGGCGGGGGAGAAGGGAGGTGGGTGATAGTGAGAAGGTGACAGTGGGAGGAAATGTTGTGAGTGTTGCAGTCCTGAGAGGCCCAACAACACTAACTTTATTGATTGGCAAGATGCACAAGTGATTACTCCACCTTGTCCTTCTGGCTCCGCAGAAAAACACATCATTCCTATTTTGAACTTCCATTACATACCATTTTATAAGCTTTAGTGGACAAACAAATTCTTGCACATAACTCTATTTTCCCAGATGTACCTATCAACCAACTGAAATGTTCCTTCTTTCCAGCTAGTAAAATTTATTTTCACATTGAAATACAGAATACAAATTAAAATGCAAACAAAAATACCCATTCTAATATTTTCTAAATTGTTTTGAAATTATTTTTTTGGACACAGTAAAATTTATATTTTTTTCATTTTTACCCCCTGAGAATTGCACTTATATCAAAAAGTTAACGAAAACATAATCATCTGTATTAACATTTTATACAATTTCAATTTGTGTGGTTATCAAAATATTAAAAAATAAATGCACAAAGATAGTTTTCAGTCTTCCTCCTGTTCCTCAATGATTTGCTGAAATAACTTTTTAGGATCCACATCAGGATTCTGCTTTTAAGAGAAGATTTGATTAATAAAGTGTAAAATTATTAAGATGAAAAAAAAGTCTTATACAGCTCCATCCTAGGATACAGGGGAGAAATCCATCTGTTTTCATTACTCTTAAAGATGTGCAAGAGAGCTTTCTGCTGGTTATACTCAACACCCGTCATGTAGTTCATTGGAAGTCAAGGAAACTCAGTGTATGGTTTTACTTATTGTGTGCATCAAGCCGAGAGGTACAAAGCTTTTGGATACAGAAAGTTTGGCCCTGAAGGTTTTGTATACTTGCTGTCAACCTCTCAGAAATCAATTCAGATGCAGGAAAGCTAACTCATGACAGAATGATAGATTTTTGGAAGATAAGAGATTAAGGGGTGGGTTCAGGAAATTGGTGAATAGATTTAAACATTTATCTTTTTGGTGCACAATCATTTGTTTTATATAATGGCCACCTAGAAAGCAGAGAAATGAGATCAAAATCCAATGAAATCATAATCCCCAACCAGTCTGAGTAATTTTCATTAGCTGTGTATATCTCGAATTACCAAACTTTATTCTTCAAATGAGAATACCTTCAGCTTTTCCAGCAACAAACATTCCTATTGATTTTGTTAGAAATCTGAATTTGCTGCAGTTGTCTCTAATTATTTTCCTAATATCCCTGTATTAAGTAATAGAAAATGTGCTTTAAATTTAGCATCTAGTTTAGGTTTGGAATTAGTTTTAGAATATGCTGTGGGCAGGCACGGTAGTGTAGTGGTTAGCATAACATTTTACAGCGCCAGCGACCCGGGTTCAATTCCAGCTGCTGTCTATAAGGAGTTTATACGTTCTCCCCGTGTCTGCGTGGGTTTCCTCCAGGTGCTCCGGTTTCCTCCCACATTCCAAAGACATACAGGTTAGGAAATTGTGGGCATGCTATGTTGGCGCCGGAAGCGTGGTGACACTTGTGGGCTGCCCCCAGAACACTACGCAAATAATGTATTTCACTATGTGTTTCGATGTACATGTGACTAATAAAGATCTTATCTTATCTTACCTTACCTTATATACATCAAAACTAATAGACCATATGGTTGCAACCTTCACTATTACCTTCCACTTTAAAAATGTGGAGATTGTATGTTGAATTTCATTGTTGTAACAGCTTTGTCATTGTATTTTGAAATTGTGAGAAGAAATGCTTTTAAAATGAATATATATAAATACTTTAAAGATTAAAGATCATACCAGTACTGGAAACTACACAGGTTTTCCTGCATTTGTCTTCATTGTCAAAACGATTAGCATTTCCGCCACAGCCACCGTACCAAAATTGTGCACAAGCATTCGCCTGTTTATCATAATACCATTTAATTATATAGTCACGACAAGTCCCTTGGTCTAAATGGAGTTGACAGAGAGGATCTAGGAAAACATACAATTAACATAGATGCATCATAAGCTGTGAAGTAGGTCAACTATAAGAATTTATCTTCTGAAATAAATGACGCACGTTTGAAAAATGATTATTTGGCAATGAAAATGCCCTAAAATCTATCAATATCTATTTTGAATGAACACAATTATGCAACCTCTATTGTCCTCCTGGGTAGATGATTCCAAACTCATAGTCTTCTGAATGAAGAGATTTCTTCTCAACTGTCCAAAAAGACTGACACCTTTTTTTCGTCCTAGACTCCTCAGCCAGTGGAAGTATCCTCAATGCAAACCTAGGTCAAACCTAGTCTTGGTCTACTCAACCTCTCTTCATATGATGAACCCACCATCCCTGGAACCAGCTGAGTCAACTGTTGCTGCACTCCCTGTATGGCAAGTACACCCTTTCTTAGGTAAGGAGAACAAATCTCTATGCACTAGTTCAAGTGAGATCTCAACAAATTCCTGAGCAATTGCAGCAAGAGTCTCCGATTCCTGTATTCAAATCCTCTTGTATTAAAGGCTAGGCCACCAATAAAATTTCTCTATTTCTATCAGAAGCCTTTTTACATCATCCTCCAAACATCACATTCTGTCTGGAACTATGACTTTTAGTCCACTCAGCCAAATTGTTGATATAGATTGTGAATGGCTACACCCCATATTCCAATCTCTGCCATTCCCCATTGGGTACAGCTACCAACCTGAGAAGGATCTGTTTATTCTCACTTTTTGCTTTCTAAAGAAAACTAATTCAAAGTTTATGTCAATCAAGTACCCACAATTCTATGTACTCTAACTTTGACCAACTCCTGTGTGGATCTCATTGAAAACATCCTAAAAATCAAAATGTAAAAATACATCTCATCTACTGGTTCTCCTTTATCCATTTTTCTAACAACATCCTCAAATATTCCAGCAGAGTAGTTAAACATGATTTTCCTTTCATGAATCCATGTTGACTCTGGTTTTCTGTTACTACATTTTTTTTTGAAAGATTCCAGCATTTGTAGATTTTACATTTGGAAAGAGAATACTGTCTATTATTGAAGTTACACCTGAAATACTTCAGTTACTGTAGTTCTGAAATCTGTAAATTAAGGATTTGTTTTTGCAAAGCAGATTTAATGATGTTTTGCCCCCACGACTTAGATTAGCATGCAAACCCAAACCAGGAATCTGTGCCATAAACAGATTCTAAAATACATTAAAATTCCATATGTTTTGAGTTTTATAATTTTGATTTTAAGGTTTATTTTATAATGTTCTTCCAGATATAATCAGTGGATATCTTTTGTATGTATGGAACTTCACCATCAATGCCAAGAAAGATGATAAGTGCAGTAACTTTTGCTGTGTGGGCAAACTTAGCAGGAACTTAACTTCTAGTCTTATATCCCCCTTCTGTAATTTAGTGCTACATTATTGAGATTTTGTTATGAAGTTATATCCAGTAAAGATGTATTTTGAGACTATCCTTCAATTATTCTGGTAATATGTGCTGAAATTTGAACCCATTTCAGAATAAAAAGGTTTAATGTGTAATGGTTTTATTTCTTTCTCCAGTTATCTATCAATTATACTGCACCGAAAATTAATATCTTACCTGAAACTGAAGTTTTTTCTGGCAGCGAGGCTGACATTACAGATTCTTTCATAGGCTTTGCAGATTGTGAGTGTATACCTGAGTAGTTTTTATTGACTGATGGAATGTTACTGCCCTTTGATTGAAACAAAGGGGTTACAAGTTTCAGGTCCTTTTCTTCATTAGAATCATCATCAGCTCTTTCTGGCTTTTGTTTCACCTGCATAATGTAGGACATCAGCATTTGATTATGTGTTTTGCATTTGAAAAAAAAACATCAATTATAATCAAAATTAATGTTGCTAATAATTCTATTTATTGAAGGGGTTTAATTTTCTTTTATTAGCTGAACTACTTAAGTGTTAGTTATAACTTGGTGCATATAAAAATCAGAGGTACATTGATGAATAATGTATGCTACTTGCAAATAAAATGTCATTAACAATCGTTATGATCATCTTTTACCTGTTCATTGATCTTGGGAGGTTTTGCAACAGAGATAGATCTAAATGGAAAAGGCTTCACCGGTGCATTTACTTTCATCTCTCCAGATACAATCGTTTGTCTAGGCTTTGTAGCACTTGGTCCAATTTGGTTCCTGGTATGTGTAGAACTTGGAGTTATTGAATATAATGGGCTTCTGTTTGTTATTACATTTCTCACTTGGTTATAAATCAAAGCACCATTTTCATCCTCACAGAACTGTCTGACCAATTTCAACTCCAGAGCTAAAAAAGGGAGAAAGAAAAAAATTATGAAAACTGCATTATATTCAAACCCTATTTTCATGAAGACATTCCTGTTGCAGTTCCTCTCAGGGAGCATGGCCCAGACCCATTATCACATTGGCAGCCATATTATTCAATGATGGGCAACTGGATGATTCACAAATATCATGTTTAATTTTTACAAGTAAGTTTTTATTTACATGAATTTAAAAAAGAAATCACAATTTGTGGAGTTATCCCATTCAATGACATAGCTAAGTCTTGCTAACTCATTTTGCAAATTTCTAAAACTAATGATTTTATTTAAAAAATTGTGGAGTAATTAAAAATAGGGAAACACATTGACAATTATCATAGAAGGGAATTCATTCATCCCATTGTGTCCCTTCTGGCTATTTAGCAATTCAATTCACTAAATCTAGCCCCAGGGCCTCTCTCCATATCCTTGTCAATTTTTCTTCACTATATTTATTCAATTTCCTCTTGAAGACCTGCATCCATTACATCTGTATTCCAGATTCTAACTACACTCTGCGTAAAAAAGATTTTCCTCATGTCACTCTGAATTCCTTTTCCCTTCATTTTATATCTCGAGTCCTTGATCCCTCTGTGAAAGGAAAATCCACTCATCATTTTATATACTTCCATCAAAATCTCTTCAGCCTTCCCTTCTGTAAGGAAACAGTCTTAACCTCTCTAATCTATCCTCGTAACTATTGGCCTCCATCCCAGAAACCATGCAGATGGATCTTCTTTAACACCCTCAGATCCTTCCTACATTGGTACCAGAATTGAACACAATATTTTAGTTGAGTCTGGACCAGTTTATATAAAGGATCAGCATGACTTTCCAGCTTTTATTCTCAGTGCCTCTACTGATAAAGCTCAGAATTGTGTATGCCTTATCAATCACTTTCTCAACCCGTCCTGCCACTTACAATGATTTGTGCAGGTCCCTCTGTTCCTGCATCCCTCTTAGAAATGCAAGCTTTATTTTACGTTGCCCTTCCTCACGTATCTATCAAAATGTATCACCTCACATTTCTCCTCAAAAAAAATTCACTTGCCATCTGTCTGCCCATTCCATCATGCTATTTGTATCCTGCTGCAATCACTATCCTCTCTGCACTTGCAATAATGCCAAGTTTTGGGTATCTCCAAATTTATAAATTATAGATTCTACACCCAAGTCCACGTCATTTTCAGATAAGAGACAAAAATGGCCCCACGGAATGCCACTAATTCCTTCTCCAATCCAAGAAACAACCATTCACTATGACTCACTGGTGTCTGTTATTTTGCCAACTCTGTAGATGTGCCATTTTATGCCGTCTGCTTCAACTTTGCTAAGAAATCTGTTATGTAACATTTTAACGAAAGCCTTCTTATATATTCTTATACATTGTCCTTAGACATCACAATGATTTCATTATCCCCATCAAAAAAAACTATCAAATTGGTTAACATGATTTGCCCAGCTGGCTTGCCCTAATAAATTCATTTTCTACCAGGTGACTATCAATCCTGTCCCAGTTCAATGTTCTTGAGGCTTTCCCATCACCAAGGTTAAACTGACAGGCCTAAAGTTGCTGAGATTACAAGGGAGTAATATTTATGATTTTCCAGTCCTCTGGCCCCAGTCCAGAATTGAGGACCACAGTTTTAGATATTGAGGGTGGATAGAAGGTTCAGGACCAGCAATTGTGATGCATTGACTGGGGGGGGGGGCGTGGTGTAAGGGGAGAAAAATTGGGATCAGGACTTTATCATGATGAGGGGTTGGGTGGAGAAATCACAACTGGGCACTAACATTTGTGATATTATTGAGATAGGGGTAGAAGAGATGAAGGAAACAGGTATTGACAGAATCAGTAAGGGGGCTGGTGGTGTGGCATAGGGTCATGGTACAGAAGATTAGGAGCAAGGACTCAGGCGATTACAAGTTGGGACAAGATGGGAAATTAGTGGACAGTGAGGTGGTTGGTGTGCAGTAAAGAACAAGGTGACTAAAGGATGATGGTAAATAATTCACTTACTTACCTGGAATTCTCAATCGTCATTTTACTGAGAATACCATATTGTCCTGGAATCATGAATGGTCCCAAACAAGATGGTCTAAGTTTCCCACAGTATGCTAAATGGGGGTTTCCACTGGATATGATATCAACTCATGACATGTAAATTCCTTCAGGGCACAGGAGTGACTCGTGTCAGAGATACTCGGATGAATTTCCAGAGTAATATGAAATGACCCAGAAGTAGTTATCATCACTTTGCACACTGGGAACAATTTTCAGTTTCATAATGTTGAACAGTATTAAGCAACTGAATTTCCAGGCAGGTATATTTTAAAAACTCAAACTTCCCCAACATCTCAATTTCTTATTTTAGCTGTCTCAATCACATTCTCAAGATTACTGTAGTTATATCATGTAGTTTGTACTGTACTGTGGTTATGTAGTAATCAAGAACTTCAATTTTTTGATTTCAATATAGAAGTCACTGTGTGAGTAATCAATTAGGCTGTATGATACATGAAGACCTTCCTAGGTTTTGCAAACGCATTCATGACCTGGCATACAGTTCTAATGTAACACAGACTAAAATTGATCTCCAGTTTGGGCATCCAGTTTGCAGCAATTACTGTTTTTTTTAGCAATGCAGTAAATGTTCTATTTACTTGGTTTCACCTTAAGTGTGCAATTAAAGTTTCCTTGTACCTTCCTTGATGTGAATAAAAACATTAAGTGATGATACAATAGACATTGTACAAACCTGGAAGAGTATTGAAATCATCAATGAGATACATGTGCTCAGTATCAGGATCTGAGGCAATTAGGTTCAGTTCACGCAAGAATTCAGCTTGGGTTGGGTCAGTCGTATTTACAATACCAATTGCAAAC
This sequence comes from Pristis pectinata, assembly GCF_009764475.1. Lineage (NCBI taxonomy): Eukaryota > Metazoa > Chordata > Chondrichthyes > Rhinopristiformes > Pristidae > Pristis > Pristis pectinata. The sequence continues at coordinate 44,356,909 of NC_067405.1, forward strand.
ATCTCAATGTTTGCGGCATGAGCCTCACGTACAGCAACATCCAGTTTAACCGTCTCTCTTCTGTCTGCCTGCCCATCTGTTAACACTATAGCAACTTTCTTCACACCAGGCCGAGCTCCATAGAATCCTTCCTGAGTTGCTTTGCGGATAGCTGTTCCTGTGTATGTGCCTTCACCAATGTATAGCATTTTCCTAATTGCCTGTTTGACATCTTGCTGTGTCAAGTATCGACTTAGACCGAACTCTAATCGTACTTCCAAGCTGTAGAGGACAAGACCAATTCGAGTAGCATTCCTGCCAACTGTTACTTTGTCGACAAGTGCAGTGACAAAATCTTTTATAATTTCAAAGTTATCTGGCCCCACACTTTCTGAGCTATCAATCACAAATACAAGTTCCATTGGTCTTTCTTTACATTTAATTCCACAACCTGTTAAAAAAAAATTGAAAAAATGGTCTGACTAAATATGAACAGATTCTATTTAAACAAAAATAGTGTAACAAGTTTCAATTGAAAATGCTAAAATGGTAAGCTAGAATAGTTGATAACTAGGGCAATACTTTTAGAAATAGCAAACTAATATTCTCAATGAACAATTGCCATAAAAACTTCCCATTATTGATGAAAGACAAGCAACATCTTGGATAGGAGAGCTGACTGTATATTGGGAAGGTTCATCAGAGCTGAAGTTCAAAAATATATTCTTTCACACAAGAAAATAAAAGGAAATTAAATCTACTTCTAGAGATAATTATCTGGGGAAGTAAAATCTGGAACAATATTTTACATTTCTATTTATTCTCCTGGTAAGGATCATCCTTGTTGCATTGTATAAACCAACAATAATTACAATGGAAACGTAAAATAATTAGTAGACCAGAAATTGACAGGTACGTACCACATATCTCCTTTATCATTCTGATGACATCCTCTCTCTAGTAATATTTTGAAAACAGAAGAGAAAAAGAGAATGTATTTTCTGCTGCTAAACGTAAGTTATACATGTCATGACTAGAAAACAGAGGTTTAGTTTAGACACCATTTCTGTATTGACATGTGACATTATTACTGGGGAAAGAGCAGATGGAAAATTACAAAATATAAAAATATTCACAGGCTTATCTTTAAATCACTTAAAACAAAATGCCATTGTGAAAATGAAATTGAAAAATTGACAGTGCTGGAAAACTGATTATTTTCTCTCTATAGAAATTGTGGCAAAAGTACACGAATCAGCTCCTCATGCCCACTTTGTCATTCAATGAGGTCATGTTGATTTTTTATCTCGGTTCCATTTACCTGCACTAACACCTCATCTCCTTATATCCTATAAATCTATCCATCTCTTTCCTGAATATATGGAGTGACTGAGTCACCACAGCCATCCTGGGTAGAGAATTACAATGAGTCAGTACTTCGTGGATAAAGAAGTTCCTTCATAAGTATATCATGAATGGTGTCCCCTTGCTTTGAGATGTAATCACTGGTTCTAAACTTCCTAGGTAGAAGCAGCATCATTCCTGCATCTAACTGTTAAGCCCTGTAAGAATTTTGGATATTTCAACGCAATCACCTCTCAGTTTTTCCAAACTCAAGATAGTATAGGACCTGTCATGCATTCCAGGAATCGATCTGGTGAACCTTCACGGCAATCCCTGTGTTGCAAGTATCCCCTTCCTTAGGTATGAAGACTAGACTTGTACACAGTATCGCAGATGCTGTCTCACCAGGGCTTTATATAACTGGGGCAACACATTTCTACTCTTGTACTCAAATCTTCTTGTTTTAAAAGGCCAACATACTGCTGTCTTCCCAATAGCTTTCTGAACTATATCATCTTAACTTTCACTGATTTGTGCACAAGGACACCCAGTTCGCTCTGAATAGCAACACCTTTCAATTTCTCACCTTTTAAAAATACTCTATGTTTCTATATTTTTCTACCACCACTTACTATAACACATGGAGTATGAAACCCTCCAGCAATATAATTCAATGTTCATCCATATAATAGGTGCACAGAGAGTCTATTTTGACTGCATCTGGTCAGTTTTATAGTTCACTTGGGATTTTTTTTTGCTGATAACAAATGTGGAGAACAGAAAATGCTTTATGATCCAGTACCAACACCTTCCCTTAACAAACGAAAAGATGAATGGGTATGCCCATCATTATGAAGGGTCTCGAACCGAAACGTTGACTGTGTATTTCCCTCCATAGATACTGCCTGACCTTCTGAGTTCCTCCAGTATTTTGTGTGTGTTGCTCCATCATTATGTTTCATGTTTTTATTGATGATTTTAATTAAAAAGTGAATTGGAAAAGACATTTAAATACTAAGCCTCAAAACAAAGTACATTAATGCAAATTTAAAGGAAGATGCTGAGGTCACATGAAATTAATATGTTAACATGTTGGTTTCCCCCAAAACTAAAAATAATCAGCAAATCATTTATACTTGAGAGTTCGTGGAAGGTTTTAAAATTGCTAATACCTATCACATTATATATTGTCAAATGCCTTATTGATATATACATAATGATATAATCATGCACAAAAATATCAGCAACTCACTGTTAAGCCAGGATCACCCTTTGCTCCAGGTCTTCCCTAAACAATTTGAAGTCAATGTAAAAATAGACAGAATTACCACATCATGCAACAACAAAGAGATAATGCCATGAACCATTTTACCACATTTCCTATCATTATAATAAATAAGCTACTGGAAATAATTTTAACCTGGAAGAGTAACAGTGAGTGAGGAACACTGCAGATGAAGATATAAATGATACATGTGGTGCACTAGGAATAAAAACAGAAACAAAAGATGGTTGATTCACTTCATTACCAAGTGGTAGCACAGCCACCCACAAAAATGGCAGGATTTTACAAGGCATAGGATCACCACTGGCGCACAGAGAGAATGATGCCCAGATAAAGGGAGTTAGGTAACTATATGTGACTGCAATCAAAAGAGAGAAGTCTATGGAAGAGGGATTGGTGTTTCTTGCTGGTGTTCAGAAGACAACCTCTACTTCTCCCAAGCCATAATGAAACCTTAAAACAATTAAACCACTTTAATGGGCCTCCTCTAGGTGAGCTCCTTTCTGTTGCCAGTCTTCATTTGCAGCTTTGATATGCCTGTCATAATTGACTCTTCAAATTATCCACTATTTAAACCAAATTTGTGAAAATCTTCTCCTCTGCCAGTGCACGAGATAATGGTCCCTTCCCCAGATTCTTCAGGTGAGACAAATTATTTCTCCACCCTCTTGGAAGATGTGGATAGCTCCTCTGCTTTTCAACTGGTGGAATAAAATTCACCCCAACTTTTTTCAAGGCTCTTTCAGTCAGCTTTCAATTCTTTAGTCAGCATCACTCATTGTAAAACCTTTGCTTCATCTACCATGTCCTCAGTCTTATCAGTGTAAAAGGAGGCAAACAGGGCTTACAAGGAACCCGCATCCTCAAGGGAGAGTGGAATTCAGAAGAAAGTGCCTTTCCATTCTTCATACCGGCACTGGCTAAAGAATGAGCGATGTCAGCCATACTGAATAGATTGATATAAGACAGGTAAATAGGAGAAGAAGCCAGATCTCTTCAAATTTTATGCAATGTGACTTCTTCCCCTCCTTGCCCATGTTCTCATATCCATTTGACATTACATTGATAACTTTAACGTACATGCTGTGGCCTGCACTGCAACACATTTTTACATGAGGTTTAATCATCTTTTCAGCAATCATGAAGAAGTGACTTATGAGGGTGGATATAGATGAATGAATGAAATATAGATTTTAATATTTAAAATCAAATGGTGCCCTTTTGCATAACAAACTGATTACAAAATCATTTTATTTTCAGTGAAATATTGGTATGAAATAATAAAAATGATTTATTCAATACAGGAAGAATTACACACTTACAGTTGCACCAGCAGAACCAGCATCACCTACGTCTCCTTTACTTCCCTTCTGACCTCGTTCACCTGTTACACCACGGTCACCCTATAGTACAGAGCAAAATGTGATGCTAATTTTGAAATAGTTTGCTTATACTCTCCACTTTTACACCTAGGATTAAAATATATTGGATAAATTTAACTGCTCATTTAAACAAAAAATGTATTACATTGTTAGAAATAGCTGGATGATCCAAAACTTTCTCGAAAAATCTCTTTCTCATAAGAATATAAACTGTTTGATGTAATGTCTGATGCTTTTATTCAACAAGCCAACTCCACCATAATTCTTGTATGATTATTTAACCAAATAATTGTCTCCCCTACTCACCTGTGAATTCACTACCAAGTACAATGGGGAAAGAAATGCATCTTTGATTGTTGGCACTAAATGCAGCCATGTCCATAGGTTGTACTTAGCTTTATACATCTGGTCCATTCACTTCCACAGAACAGTATGTGTGGGAGGCAAGTGCAGCCAGTGGCCAATATCCTTGCATGTATTTCGTGCCACCAAATGAAAATGAATTCTTTCCCTGAAAAACATCTGCCAGCAATACTAATTTCTATAATCCATATTTCTCTTAAGTATATATTGGAATCATAGACTTTTACAGCACAGAAGCAGGTCCCTCGAACCTTGTCAGCCATCATTATCTTGGTTCTCTTAAAAGTGCCAATTGAACTAAAGTGTTTAGTCTGTTATTACTTCCCAGTTTCTAATTTTGTAAATTTCTCGTTCACATTAACAGGTCTTACGTTCGCTGCATAAAAGTCTATTTCTCAGTTTAAAGGCCAACAGGATAATAATCTTCACTTCTGAGCAACATGCATATCCAGACAAGTTACTGAAAAAGGAAACAGGACTTTAAGGGTCTAGGGCACTATCTGGACAGTCCATGAGCAGGATGGAAACAAGGTGAGGAATTAACACTGGGGTTCACCACTTCTGCTTTTCAGTGTCTTTCCTCAGGCTTTGCCATTGCTTCTTCTGTTCCTGGCATTATTTGTATTAATGTTCTTTGTAACAGGACAAGGTCCCTAATCAAGCAACATTAAGCCTTCCATGTAGACAAGAAGCATAATGAACTTACAATTTGCTTGCTTCTGAGGTAACTGATCAAGTCGTACACAGACCACAAGTATTGGGTAATTGATGGTGGACTTCAAAGGATGGGCTGAAGGGCTGGTTTCTGTGTTACGTGATTACAAATATTTAGCAGGACAGAATTAGAGCTTCTACTCTTCGAGGCAGCTTCACTTTCTGTAAAAATTTTCCAGCTCACTGGTGCTTTGATTGAAACCTATTTCATACTTGTTTGACTCATGGGTTCACTATGAGAGAGGCTGTGCTACAGCAGTGTTGGCTATGCATTAATTGCAGTTAGTGACAATTCTTCCAACCTGCACTGCAATGATGGAAGGGCAAGCTTTACTTGTCAGTAGGTAGGAGACAGTTTTGGTCTATTGTACAAGACAAATACAAGGCCATAAATTGCCCACATACCTTGGGTCCCAAAAACCCTTCCCCTGGTGGTCCACGAGGTCCTATCAGTCCTTGAAAACCTTGATCCCCCTATCAGACAAATAGTTGCAATTTAGTTTTCAACATTAATAAACCTAGAATTTTATCTTTTTCAATGATTCAAGTGTGTTATAGTTAATTATAAATCCTCAAATATTTCATTCTCCTTACCTTGGGTCCCTGAATGCCTTCCCCTGGAGGACCTTGGGGTCCAGGTGGTCCTGGTCTTCCTACCATTCCCTAAAATTCAATAGAAGGCACAACTAAATTTGTTTCATGCAAAAACCATTGTCTGAGGGCAGTGTTTAAATTTGACATTCCCTGAAAATGGCCACAGAATACATGATGTGCAATTAACCTATCACAACTTAATGCTGCTTATTAATTGTGCTGATTGCAGTATCCAACCAGCATTAACCATGCATTCATTGATTGAAGCCAAGAGCAGAGAGTTGATATGGAGTATCACCATCACTAGCTAAGACCAGTCAGCTTTGCTCTAAGGTGGTCTGCATTTCATAAAAGGAAGATGTAATCTGACTGAAGCAGATATTAGCTGGCATTCTAGAAGTGATGGTGATCTGGGAAACATGGCACAGCACAGCAGAGAAAGAGCTTCAACATTTGTGGACATTGTATAGGTAGCTTTGGTGGATGAAGAGGATGTCAGGAACTTGCTTAGAAGTCACTAAATGCACACTACCCTTAGTTAACTGAGAAGAGTGTAGCCTTAAGGATCAGAACACAGTGTTAGAAGAGGTTCAATGACCTATCATGAGTGGTTAATGTCGGGAAATGTATCATCAAATACCATATCTTACTGTCTATGCTACCAGTTCTGGACACCACTCAACTCAACGTGCCCTCTTTGCTCATTTACTGTCAATCTCTATTGATCAGAACTAACATTCAATTGCTTCACTACACCCTCAAGCACTTAGCACCGATGCGATCCTGACAACCAAAATTCATCCACATACAAAGAGAGGGGGATTGATAACAAGAAACTACTAGCCATTTGCCTTAACATTTGCCACTCTCTAAGTTAATAGAACTTTTCCAGAATCTATGGAATTTGGAAAATAAAAGCAATGCATCAAATATCTCACCAGCCACTATCTTTAAGACCCAAGAATGAAGTCCATTAGAATCCAGAGATCACTTGGAGAACAACTTGTTCAGTACTTCCCTGGAGATTGTAATTTTCCTGAAACTTTGCCTCCCTTCCAGTTTCGAATTCACAGCTTATTTTGGTATATTACCTGTATCCTATATAGGGAAGGATGATTCTTGTTGAATTCCTCTGCCATCTCCTTGTTTTCTATCATCAGTTTCCCAGAATCTATTAGGAATAACACTCACTCTGTTAATTCTTTTCTTTTTCAACTATCTAAAGAAACTTTGACTATCTTTTTTATATTTCTGGCTTGTTTTATTTTTATTTCCTTTTTTATTAATTTTTTAGTCATTCTTTGCTGTTTCTCATATTCTGTCCAATCACTTGACCCGCCACTCATCTCCAAGCTGAAAGGTTTGTCAATCCAGGAGAATTTGATTGAGTACACCAAGATCAGAATCCAAATGCAACTTGTGGTACCTTCTGACCTTGAAGTCCTTCTCCTGGAGGTCCAGCCACACCATTTGGCCCTCTGGCTCCTGGATCTCCCTAAAACATAAGATTTATTAGTGAGGATTTTCACAGAGCTTGGAAATCTCCTTGTCTTCCAAACACTACCAACCTGCCATGACCTGTGATTTTCCTAGTTAAGTGTAGGTTAAAATCCATAGGGTGGCAGTGTGGAATGAAGCCGGGGTGGGGGGGGGGGGGTTGGAATTGGTGGGGGAGAGGGTTGGTGGTGGAGGGGGCTAGTAAGGGGAAGAGTTCCAAATTTACAAAGTTCCCATCCCTCCTCAACTAGTGAGAACAGCACTTTAAAAGTGACCAGCTAGCAGAAATGGGGAAATTGGGCATTTATAACTATACCACACAGTTCCCACAATCCTTCACCTGCCAGATGGAGTGGAATGAAAATGATGATTAATATTTTGAGATTTTAGTCCCGGAAAAAAATTTACAACATGTGATATACACAGGAATATAGATCAACTATTATTTCTACTTTCAGTGACATTACAGCACAACTGAGCCTAGGAGGGCAAGGTACACAAGACATAGAACAAAAATCACTGACTCCCAATTTTGTTTCACTTTACTTTCATTTACTTTAATTAATTGCATTTTGAACAATTACATAATCTTGATAGCAACATAAATTTTCAGCTTGGGAGGTTACAACTTTTTAAAAATTTCATTCACTCTAAGAATGAGGGTGTTGCTAGTTCACCCTTTATTGCCCTTGAGAAGTGGTGGTGAGCCACCTTCTTAAATCACTGCTGTCCACCCAGTGAAGATATTGCCATAGTGTTGTTAGGTAGGGATTTTGACCCAATAATGATGATGGGATGGAACGACAATATTTGCTTATGAGTGAAATGAAGAGGAATCTGCAGGTGGCATTGTTCCCATGATATGCAATTCATCACATCAACAAAACACTAACAAATCATGCAAGTAACGATTTTTCCTGTGAATATAAATGGATACCTTTGGTCCTGCGAATCCAATTCCTACAGGTCCCTGTTCACCTGTAGGGCCTGGAAGACCGGGCAAACCCTTTTAATTAAAACAAAGTAATATTTAGGTTTTCTCTATCAGTATTCATAAACTTTCACTGAGAATTTATAACTGCATAGATACACACAAAAGATATTGTTTAGTGAAGATGATAAATGAAAAACTAGCCCAGCTTGCTGAAATGAACTCTTGAAAAGCATTATTTAAAGTTGAATGGAATTGGTTTTACTGTTTTTGAGGGAGAGTGTTTAATGGTGATTTCAAGTTCAAAAAGTTATTAAATAATCCATATTTACTTTGATTATAAAGAAGCCCTCAGGTTATTGCAGTAAAAACTCAGTTATCCAGCATGTGCTGAAATTGATAAGTGCCAATTAATCAAACATCCCATTTAATCAAGGAGATGGTCCCAGTGCTCCCTCCATTGGTCCAACCTCCAATTTGTCAGTTCTTAGACTGTGCCAGATCATAAAATGCCGGATAATAAAGCTTTTACTGTATTATACATTATTCATACATTCTGTTGCAAAATTGCCATGATATTAAAAAGATTTAAGAAAATTGGAAAAGACATAGATAAACCAAACTTAGTTTTACAAAGTTAAGTGTCAATTCACAAATACTTACAGGTGAGCCTGGAAAGCCATCTCCTTTTGGTCCAATGGGTCCAGATGGTCCTGGGTGACCACGATCGCCCTAACATTGAATGTCATACATATGGAAAAATTACTTTATATTGTAGATTATAATTGATTGCTCATTGAAAAATAAACCAATTTATTATTGAAAAATAAACCAATTTATTATTAGAAGCTAATAACTTTCTTTAATCCAATCACAAGATGAAAATTGGAGTTTGTACTTTTTCTCTGTGATGGTGTGGTTTCCTCTGGGCACTGCAGTTTCACTTCTCATCCCAAAGATGTACAGATAGGCAAGTTTATGTGCAACTTCAAATCGCTCTTAATGTGCAGGTGAATGGTAGAATTTGGGGGGGTGGTGAAAGTGTGGCAGGAGTAGATGGGAAAGTGGGGAGAATAAATTGAGATTGGTATAAATTGGTGCTTGATGATCAATGTGGATTTAGTGGGCCAAAAGATCTGTTTCATGCCTTACAACTCTAAAACTAAAAGTAGAATGAATAGATCCCAGAGAATTGTTTGCTTTAAAGACCAAGGATTCTCTTCACTTCTGTAAGAAATGAGGGTGGCAACTATCTAGGATAATAGGTCTAACAAAGTACAGTTATATCAGATTGTGACTACCTCCACAGAAACTGTGCCAAATATCAGGACATGATTTCTTCCTACAACCTATAATATTCTTTCCTGACCAGCTTCTTTTCAAAAGATAAAATTTTCATTGTTCCATACATTGTATGCCTATTGAATAAGAAATTCACTGGTGCTGTGCCTGTTTATTTTACCACAATACTCAAGTATCCAACATATTTGATTTATATCCAACAATAATTATGAACAAAAGTGCTTTTTCTGCCATACTGCCAGGCCTGTAGAAAGGGCCAGATCTTTTTCATACATAAATAGGAAGCCACTTGTTTGTTGGGGATTCACTTTGTAAAATAGGGTTGAATTGCAGGAAAATATGATCTACATTCAACAAAGAAACTACATTGATACCAAAACACAGAATGCAAAAAAAAACTGCATTTGGAGCTGGGAGTTTCAGCAGGTTTCCTCCAGGCTCTGCAATGCTGAAAGCCATTGCTACTATGTAATATAGAACATAGAACACTACAGCACAGTACAGGCCCTTCAGCCCACAATGTTGTGCTGACATTTTATCCTGCTCTAAGATCTATCTAACCCTTCCCTCCCACATAGCCCCCTATTTTTCTATCATTCATGTGTCTATCTAAGAGTCTCTTAAATATCCCTAATGCATCTGCCCCCACAACCTCTACCGGCAGTGCATTCCACACACCCACCACTCTCTGTGTAAAAAACTTACCCCTGACATCCCCCTTATACCTTCCTCCAATCACCTTAAAATTATGCCTCCTCGTGTTAGCCATTGTCGCCCTGGGAAAAAGTCTCTGACTGTCCACTTGATCTATGCCTCTTATCATCTTGAACACCTCTATCAAGTCACCTCTCATCCTCCTTCTCTCAAAGAGAAAAGCCCTAGCTTGCTCAACCTATCCTCATAAAACACGCTCTTCAATCCAGGCAACATTCTGGTAAATCTCCTCTGCACCCTCTTCCACATCCTTTCTATAATGAGGCGACCAGAACTGAACACAGTACTCCAAGTGTGGTCTGACCAGAGTTCTATAGAGCTGCAACATCACCTTGCAGCTCTTGAACTCAATACCCCAATTAATGAAGGCCAACAGTCCATATGCCTTCTTAACAACCCTATCGACCTGCGTGGCAGCCTTGAGGGATCTATGGACGTGGAACCCAAGATCCCTCTGTTCCTCCACACTGCTAAAAGTCCTGCCATTAACCTTGTAATGCTCATCCCCATTGAGTTCTTTAATGTCCTTCAGAGAAGGGAATCTGCCATCCCTCCTACTCTGGCAAATTTATGACTCTAGACCCTTAATGGTGGTTAGACTCTTCACTGTCCTCTGAAACAGCCCAACAAGTTTTAGGGAGTGACAGTTAAATCAGGCCTGAGCAGAGGCAACATCCCTTGAACATCTGTAAGGCATGTACTGGTAATCAGAAACTACTTGAAATCTTATTGAATTTCAACACATATTCTCACTTTTGCTGCCCTATTTTGAAAACTAGAAAATTATGAGGTTCTTCCTATTTATAATACTCTTAAAAAAGACCTCTTACCTTAGGACCAGGGATTCCTATTCCAGTTTCACCTACAGGACCAACGGGACCAGGGGGACCTGGATCACCCTATACAAAACATTGATGAATAAAACACTATTAATTCACATACATGAGAGTTTAATTCTGCTTACAGGGTGAAAAGATGAAGAAAATTGGCAGAGACTCATCCAGAAATTTTCTGACAGATCCATTTAAAAAGGCAGAAGGTATCAAAGAAAGTTCAAAGAAATCAATGCATATCTTTTGTCTTATTCTATAAATGGCCAATTAACATTTTTGAGAGACTAATTTTTGGTTGCTATTAATAAATAGTTGGAAGAGCACTTTTACTTAACTCCATGTATTCAGTTTCATTGACTGCAATTTATTTTCACAAGTACATTGTAGTAGTCTACCAAAATATGCTGTATGTACCTTTACTCCCATAATGCCACGTCCCGGAAGACCTGGCATTCCTAGGCGCCCTGCAGCACCTGGTTCACCCTATCAATGCAAATCAAAACAGATTATCAATGATTTTATATGAAAAGGGGATTACACACAATATTCTTAACAGTAACTCCTCAATATTTGATTCATTTCCTTTGATAAAAGTGGCTTAAGTTCAAATATGATTTGACATGAAGTCAGTTCAGATTGTTGCTTTTGGCTGCAGGGATACTTGTAGTCAACCTCCACTGTGGAACACTCTCACCAGTTGCAGTCATGATTGCTTCTTCCCTGCTAATGGTAGAAAGTGTTGATCTGGTAATTTTTCCTGGCAACATCTTGCAGTGCCAACATCAAATTAATGATAGAGACAGAAGAGACTACAAATGCTGGAATCTGGAGCAACAAAAATTCTGCTGGAGGAACTCAGCAGGTTGAGCAACATCTGTGGGAGGAAAGGAATTGTCGACGTTTTGGGTCAAAAGTCCTGATGCAGGGTTTTGTCCCAAAACGTCAACAATTCCTTTCCTCCCACAGATACTGCTCGACTCACTGAGTTCTTCCAGCAAATTGTTTTTTGGATCAAATTGATGATGTTAGCTTTCCTTTGATGATTTTCAGCATTATTGTGATTTGTTCATCTTATTTCAAAAATGGATAAAAAACATGGTCACAATATGTTGTTAACATGCCACCTTATCATCTCTTCACAATTCTGGAATTTATGACGACATCCATTTCCACTTTTCTGGCTACTCCTGATGTCACTTCAGCAAATCTCTATCATACATGATGTCCGGGAGAATACTGAAGAAGGTGTTAACTAAAGGGTTGAGGTCTGCTTTGGCATTAATTAAGTAGCTCAATCCAATCTTGGCTGAGAGTCCAAGATATCCATCTTTCTCCAGGCAGGTGTGGCCTTTAATTTTTCATTGTTATTATCATCCCCACCTCCTTTGCTGCAGATATGTCATCAGCCCCTTCTCCTGTCCAAGCCTAAATGCCCCATCATTTGTTCTACAACAACACCTCACCACTCTTACCTCCAAATCATTTGCCCAAGCAGCCCTACCATGTATAATTCTTTCTGCTAGTGCACCCCCATGTGATTCTCTCCCCAACACCCTCCCTTCACAATCCTCTCCAACTGTAATCTGAAAGGTTCTCTCCCCAACTCACTGTCTCTGTGCAATGGCAGGAGATTGCAGAGAAGTGGTCTTTCCTACTACAGACTACATACCGAGTCTTGTGCACAGTGTAATAATAGATGTGCATTAATGGACCAAACCTAGAGCTTCTGTAGGCCAAACATGTCCCATGGGGCATAGTTATGTTAGACTGTCCAAAATGTTGGCTCAATTACCTAATCCACCAATACACTGGATATAAAATCCTCATTTTAATCTTCAAAACCTTTGTTCTGTTTAAAAGTGTCTTAGTCTTATACTTCATTCCTCTGCCTTCTATGCATCAACCTTTGTCTCACTATTGAATGCAAAGCCTTTTGGGTCTTGCTCCTTAAAAGATTCTATCACACCACTTCACTGATTTTGTTTTTCCATTCAAGCTTTCCGATTTTAGTCAGAGTTTGGTTTCTCATTTGCCCCCAACTTGTAAAGTGCCTGGGCACATTTGTTATGTTAAAAAGAATACATAAATATTAGAAATCCATCATAAACTTCACAAAATGAAAATGTCTATATTATTGTATGAGCAAACGTTAAAAAGGTACATGTAGCAGAATTAGACGAAATTCAAAAATTCCAATATGTACAACAACCAGTATAGACTGTAACTTGCCTTTGGTCCTGTGGGCCCTGTTATTCCAGGTGGACCAACCAAACCTCGCAGCCCAGTCTGACCTATATCACCCTGTTGGAAATAAAAAGACAGAGATGGTAAGGAAACAGCAATAACTTTTTCCTTTTGCATTTCTGGACTGTGGGTAAATGTTCATCTTTGTCATCCTGTAGTAATTCTGTAGAACAATGTTCAATGTTCCTTTCACAATGGACTGGAAGCAAACAAGTGGAGGATCTGTTTGGTAGATGTCCACCAGGACCAAGGTGTAGAAAATGCAAACATTTTCCCATATCCCAGAAAAAAGGACAAATACCACCACATGTTTCACAGGAAGAGAGTTTACCTTCTCTCCTTGAATTCCTATGCCAGGTGCTCCTTCAGCCCCTCGAGGTCCTGGCAATCCTGGTTCTCCCTGTGATGGTAAATAAAGAAAAATCATGATTGGTGAACATCTGTAATAATTCCACGAGCATTTAACTTAGAGACAGTGTAATGGATTGCTCAAACACCATGTGGATGTTACCAAAAAATTGGAAGTAATAATTTGGGTCACCTTATCATGACTGATACACCAGTCTGTCTATAAAACTAGAGCTATTAGAGCATTGGAATATTTTTAAATAGAACAAGTAAATCAATATTTTTATCTGTATCATTGAATGACATTAATTTTCACTAAGTGTGCTGATTGAATATCAACAGTATTGATGAAATCAAATCATTGTATTTCCCCAATTCTTTTCCCACCAGACAGTACTTGAACAACAGGAATAATCCAAAATTATAGCTTATAATATTCCAGAATTAGCAATATCCTTAACTTTAACCCAGAGTAGGAATCAGGGGACAGGAAAAATAGTAGATCCAAAAGGCTGGGTGGCTTCAACTGTTGGTCCTCATTTCAATAAGCTTCATGGGGTCCCCAACTACTTGAATCCCAAAAGAGGCAGCCATTTCCTTTACATAATTTCTAGTGGACCCCTCAAAACCTATATATATGCAGTTGCATTTTTGATATCTAGATAACTGCCTCCATGCTGTAACGTAATGGTCATTCTCTGCTTTCTGTTGTCCTCTTGATGATCCTTGCAGAGGAGATCAGGGCAAGGAGGGGGGATCTGTTCCAGAGTACCCACAGGAACCTCTAATGATAATTATCCAGCAGCTTCATTGGGGTTGCTAGAATGGTTAAAGGCAATAGCGTATTCCCAGGACCGTATTAGACGTTGATGACACCATACCTGGAATATGGTGTGCCGTTCTGTTCGCCATACTATAGGAAGGATGTGATTAAACTAGAGAGAATGCAGAAAAGATTCACAAGGATGTTGCTGGGACTGAAGGGCTTGAGTTATAAGGAGAGACTGGATAGGCTGGGACTGTTTTCCTGGAGCAGAGGTGACTGAGGGGTGACCTTTATAAAATCATGAGGGGGAAGATTTAAAGGGAACCTGAGAGGCAAGCTTTTCACACAGACAGTGGTGGGCATATGGAATGAGCTGCCAGAGGAAGTGGTAGAGCTGGGTACAATTACAGAGTTTAAAATACATTTGGACAGGTACATGGATAAGAAAGGTTTAGCAGGAAATGGGCCAAATGCAGGCTCAGGAAGATACCTTGGTCAGCATAGATGACTTGGTCTGAAGGGCCTCTTTCCATGCTATATAACTTTATGACTCTGATTGGAGTTCAATATACAGTGAACAGGAGAGAGAGGGTTGGCAGCAGCCTGGAATTGGTTTGTGGAGCCAGAAGGAAGCCTGATATTTTCAATACCAAATTTTCGGATGTTTAAAGGTCTGTTTAAGTAGTCCGTTGTGGTCGCAGACGACTGGTGGTTAGGTATTTCCTGATTGGAAAATGTCAATTAGAACTTAAGGATAACAAGCCCCAATTGAGGGAAACAAATATCTAAACTTGGGTATATTTCCCACATCCTGCATTCTCAAGCAGAGCCAGTTGTGCAGGTTCTTGGCATCTGGATCCCCTTATTATGCCAGGTTTGACAGCCAACGGTTGTTAAGATACAAAAACTTGTTCTGATTCAGGACAAATGGAACATATAACAACTGCACTGAGCAAGAATGGGCTGGTTAAAAAAAAATTACCAATGTATTTGATGGTTTGGATAGCAGTGTAATTTTCACTATATGTTGTCCATACATGAAAAGGAATCTGTGAATTGGAGACATGTTCAGAATGGATGGCCAACATTAACTTTTTTTAAAAAAAGACATCACACAACTTCCTTGAGACCAGACAACTAGAATTTAGTTGATACTGTCCTCCTGTAACAGGGGCTAAAGAATGTAACACAGTAGGTGATGTGAACTGAAATTACATAGGTCATTATGCTGATATAAACATTAAAATATAAGCCCACTCCCCATGACAAAAATAAAAGTTGATTTCTTTCATGTACAACCAAGAGGCCTAATGCCTGTAAGATACAGTTAAGCTGCTGGTCCTGGCAAACTTCAGCAAATGGCCCTACCAGAGAATGCAGGAGCGGGGAAGATGTGAAATTCAGATAGCCACTTTTGAGTGCAGCACAGCCATTTTAACAAAGTTACTATAACCTTAGGATTACCTTTTGTCCTGGTGCGCCATCTTCTCCTGGAAGACCAGGGAGACCTGCCAATCCTGAGGAGCCAGGTTCACCCTACAAACACAACAATCAACATCTTCATAGAAGACTGCAGGCAAATGCTTCAGAGACGATAATTCTGTCCGAATGTTACACTGGGACCAGTATCATGCAGGCAAAAATAGTTCACCTTCAGGGGTTAAAGTCATACCAACCAATTGGCAAAATTTACTAATGCATTGGCAGCACCAGAAATACGACAATCTTTGTCTGGATATACAACAATATAACAATAAGGATATACAACAATCCTTGCCAGAGTATCGTTCACTGCTGGAGAGTGAGTGACACTACCACAGACAAGAAGAGTATGGAATGTAGACACTGATTGACTAGATAAAGTCAAATACCCATCTATTTTGCTGTCTTCTAATTTGATATATGATATGGAGGGAGGGGATACAGGGCAAGGGAACCACCACTGAAAGGATTGAGAGGGGTGGTTATCAAGGTAGCTGGGGCATCCTAGGTAGGGTTCTTGAAATAGTACTTTGATTTTTATGGAGGGCTTCCTTTGAGGTCAAATACAATCATTTGGCACCTAAAACATTCATATTCTATTGTTTTATTAATAATAATATAAATAATAGCAAGAAAATTAGAAATAACATGGACAAAAAATGTAGAAAAGAAAAAGATCATAAAAAGAAACAAGACAGAAATAAAATAACTCTGAAGTTTGCTATGTTTCAAAGGAGGAATGAGATTCAGTCACATATTACCCGATTTTAAACATCGATAACAGAATGAATTTCCATTGCCAATCTACCACATAAACTCATACCAGATCACAAATTCAGCAGTGGTCTTGAAAGGAAATACAACACTGAAAATGTATTTTTGTTGGAATATCATAGGTCCCTCAATTTAGTGCGGGCTCTTGTAAAATGAATTTTTCATAAAGCATTCTTCTATATTAAATGTTAAAGTATAATTTATATTAGTTGCCATTAAATCATCATGAAATTCTGAGATCCAGTTCCTGTACATGCCCAACAGATGGCAGCCTGCACAAAGGCAAAGACAACTTTTCCACGGTTCAACTGTGTACTCCTCTTTTAACTGGAATTTGTCATGTTAATTTTAGCATAAGCAAAGATAAAAAGGATTAGGTCATAAATTTCTAATTATATCTACTCTTTTTAAAAAGCAAGGTCAGCTTTTAAAGGAACTGGCTGTGAACAATTTTGAAATACATTGGATGATTTCAAGTTAATGGACAAGTCATTCCAACCATATTTCTCATGGTTATGTCTTCTATTAATAAAATCAGCCCTCAGCCACCATGATTCCACTATTATTTTTAGGATTTGCTCTTTAATCACTTACTTTTGGTCCTGGCTCTCCAATTCCTCTTTCTCCAGGGGCACCAACTTCTCCCGGCAAACCTTGATCACCCTGCAGAATGGTTTGAGAATTATGTTCAAATGTTATGAAAATATATGCTTCACAATCACAATATGATTGAGTTCAGTTTCAAATTTGAGAAGGAGAAGCTGATAACTGGTGTATCGATATTTCAGTGGAACAAAGGAAATTACAGTGGCATGAGAGAGGAGCTGGCCCAAATTGATTGGAAGAGTAAGCTAGCTGGAGGGACGACAGAGCAGAAATGGATAGAATTTCTACAAGAAATAAGAAAAATGCAGGATAGATATATTCCAAGAAAAAAACAAGGTTTTGAATGGATAAAAGACACAAATGTGGATAACGAGAGAGGTTAAGGCTAAAATAAGAGCAAAAGGGAGGGCATACAAGGAAGCAAGAATTAGTGGGAAAACAGAAGACTGGGAAACTTTTAAAAACCTGCAGAAAGAAACTAAGAAGATCATCAGGAAAGATGAATTATGAAAGTAAGTTGGCAGATAACATTCGAAAGGATACTAAGAGTTTTTTTAAATATATGAAGAGTAAAAGAGAGACAGGGGTTGATATAGGACCAATCAATAACTGTGCGGGAGAGATTATAATGGATGATAAAGAGATGGCAGAGGAACTAAATGAGTATTTTGCATCGGTCTTCACTGTGGAGGATATCAGCAATATACCTGATAGTCAGGGGTCTCAAGGAATGGAACTGAGTTCAGTTAAGATTACTAGAGAGAAGGTGCTAGGAAAGCTAAATGGACTAAAGACAGATAAGTCTCCCCGAACGGATGAGGTGCATCCCCGGGTTCTGAAGGAAGTGGCTTTAGAGATTGTGGAAGCACTGGTGATAATTTTCCAGGAATCGATAGACTCTGGCATGGTTCCGGAGGACCGGAGGGTCGCAAATGCAGTTCCGCTGTATAAGAAAGGTGGGAGGCAGCATAAAGGAAATTACAGACCTAGTCTGACATCGGTGGTGGGAAATTTATTGGAATCGATCCTCAAGGATGAGGTTATGGAATACCTAGAGGTGCAAGGCAAGACAGGTCCAAGCCAGCATGGTTTCGTGAAGGGAAGATCCTGCCTGACCAACCTATTGGAGTTTTTTGAGGAAATCTCAGGTAGGATGGATAAGGGAGAAGCTGTAGATGTTGCGTATTTAGACTTTCAAAAGGCCTTCGACAAGGTGCCGCACAAGAGGCTGATTAATAAGATGAGAGGTCATGGAATTACAGGTAGGATAATAGAATGGGTGGAGCATTGGCTGGTTGGCAGAAAGCAAAGGGTGGGAATAAAAGGATCCTGTTCTGGTTGGCTACCGGTTACTAGTGGTGTTCCGCAGGGGTCGGTGTTGGTGCTGCTTCTTTTTACTTTGTACATTAATGATTTGGAAGATGGAGTAAATGGTTTTGTGGCTAAGTTTGCAGATGACACCAAGACAGGTGGAGGAGTAGGGAGTATTGAGGAGACAGGAAGGTTGCAGAGAGACCTCAATAGTTCAGGAGAATGGGCAAGGAAATGGCAGATGAGATTCAATGTTAAGAAATGTGCAGTTGTACACTTTGGAAACAGAAATAAACAGGCAGATTATTATCTAGAAGGGAAGAAAATTCAAAGTACAGAAGTACAAAGGGACTTGGGGGTACTCGTGCAGGATACCCTAAAGGTTAACCACTAGGTTGGATCGGCAGTAAGGAAAGCGAATGCTATGTTGGCATTCATTTCGAGAGGTATAGTGTATAAAAGTACGGAGGTGTTGACGAGGCTCTACGGGGCACTAGCGAGGCCTCATTTGGAATACTGTGTGCAGTTTTGGGCCCCATATCTTAGGAAGGATGTACTGATGTTGGAGAGGATTCAGAAAAGATTTACAAGGATGATTCCTGGAATGAAAGGCTTACATATGATGAGCATTTGTCGGCTCTTGGACTGTACTCACTGGAGTACAGAAGAATGAGAGGGGACCTCATAGAAACATTTAGAATGTTGAAAGGACTGGACAGAGTAGATGTGGCCAAGCTGTTTCCCTTGGTGGGTGAGTCCAAGACCAGAGGGCACAATCTTAGAATTAGAGGGTACAGGTTTAAAACAGAGATGAGGAGAAATTTCTTTAGCCAGAGGCTAGTGAATTTATGGAATTCTTTGCCACGTACAGCAGTGATCATTGGAGGAGTTTAAGGAGGAAATAGATAGGTATCTAATTAGTCAAGGAATCAAGGGATATGGGGATAAGGCCAGAAATAGGGGCCAGAAAGGAATTTTTTTTTCCTTTAGCTCATGGAGCAGACTTTATCCCCTCCATTTCTCATTTCTTTTTCCCTTTCTTTTCTTTGGAGCAGACTCGATGGGCCGAATAGCCTATTTCCGCTCCCTTGTCTTGTGATCTTGTGAAAATGATGCAACAAGTAAGTAAACCAAGTTCAATTACAAGCAGGCAAGACACTTTTAAACTGTCCTGGATCATTTGTCTTGTGGTTGTGTTTGTCTCACACCACAGGTGATAGAGCACATTAATGGGGAGTAGATGGCATATTGGGTGGTAATCATGGTTACTGCGAATCTGCTACAGATTTGAAAGGCTACAGTAACTCAATGGGGAGAAGTTACCAATTTCAGCTTTGGCAGGGTGCCAAGAAAGGGGTTTCTGATTTCAGTACAGTGGGGCAGAACATTTTCTTCCATTCATAATTCTGTCCCAAATTCTGGAGGTGAAATAAATTAAACGATCAAGATGGGTGCTATTGCATGTGGCAGCAGACCAGAGGCACCAACTCTGAAATCCACTAGACTGCCATGTCATTGCTAGAGTTGGAAGCCTAAGGTTTAATTGGGGAACCATTCATAGTCCCAAAACTGTTGGTCATAAATCACACGTCACTCAGTGATTGTACTGGGACAATCAGGTTGAAGAGGTATTGTGGTACCTTGGTGGACTAATGGAAATGCCCCAATCAGTAGGTCCAATGTATGGGTATGCAAGGATATGGCAACTTATTTTAACGGGCTACTATATAAAGGGTTGTTCTAATGATCTACGGACACGAGTTCAGATCCTACCATGATAGCCAAGGAAAGTTAAATTCAAGTAATCGGGAATAAAAAGACAGTATGTGTAATGGTGAGCATAATGTGACTGGCACTTAACTACCTCTGAAAAGGTCCAGCAAATGCTTTATTTCATACACCACTGCTCTCATCCCTCTCCTCCTGGACAGAGCAAGGATATAATGTCCCTGGTCCTCAAATTCCATCCCACCAGCCTCCACATCCTTTGCAATTTCTACCATCAGACACATCATCCTCTCCCCTTTCAACGTTTCAAAGGGTTTTTTGGTATTGGTAGTATTGGTATTGGTTTATTATTGTCACTTGCACCGAGGTACAGTGAAAATCTTGTCTTACAAACCGATCGTACAGGTCAATTCATTACACAGTGCAGTTACATTGAGTTAGTACAGAGTGCATTGAAGTAGTACAGGTAAAAACAATAACAGTACAGAGTAAAGAGTTACAGCTACAGAGAAAGTGCAGTGCAGTAAAGTGCAAAGGTTTCCCTTTGAGACTCCCCAGTCCACTCTTCCATCAGCATCAATAATTTTCCTTCTCATGGCACTTTCCCATGCAGCCACAAGAGATGCAACATTTGTCCTTTTACATCTTTCATTCCCACCATCCTGGGAAATATAAATCCTTTCAGGAGAAGCTGCAGCTCCCTTGCATTTCTCCAATCTAGTCTCCTGCATTCAGTGTTCACAAGGTGGTCTTCCTGACAATGGAGAAACCAAACACAGATTGGGTGATTGCTTTGCAAAGCACCTGCGTTGAGTTCATTGGAGTAACCTTGAACTTCTGTTTGCCCGCCACTTTAATTCTCCATCCCACACTGAACCATCTATCTGGTGGCCTCCTGCACTGTTATTATGCTGTCATAAGGAACAACGCCTCATCTTCCTTCTGGGCATTTTGTAGCCTTCAGGACTCAATATCTGATTCTACAATTTCAGGTAGCTTGCTTTTTCTGTCTGTATCGGGGTGGTCATTTCCGCTGTTGTCAACCGTCTGTGATATTCGATCAGTTTTTCTCTTTCCACTGGCAAAATCTTACCTGCCAGGTGTGTCATACAGCCATGAATTTCACAGTGCTTGTATTCTCACTCTCCAACTGCTCTCATTTCATGGCTTTTGTTAATTTTTTTCTCTCTCTCTACTTTTCCTCCATAGCCTATTGACCGAATGACCTCTGCAATTTATCCCCATGGCAACCCTGGCCTCACCAAGTCAGTGATATTTCCATTGACCTATCCATCTGTTGCTTATTTTCTCTGCAACTTAAAACTATCTTCTTTTCTCTCTTTGCTAGTTCTGACAAAAGGTCTCTGTTTCTTTTCTTATGTTCTTATTCTACGGATGCTGCCTAACCTACCAAATGGTTCTGGCATGTTTTTCTTTTCATTCAGAAAACATTCTCTTCTTTGGAATGTAAATCATAAAATCAATTCCATCTACATGATTTGATTTAATATCAGATGAAATCGAGGGGGCACGTGTACACATGCACGCACGTGCACACACACACACACAAACTTGTCAGTTTAAGATCAGTTCTTGATCCCCATTAAAAAGCTGTCAGAATTCTGGGTAGAACCATATTTTATCTCAAATAGCAGGCAGTTTAGTAAGGAATTAGGCTTCTTAATCTCTAAGAATGTCAGGACCAGCTATACAATGGCTTTTAATGCTATGAATAAGAGATTACAATACCAATACTAACACAAAATGCTGGAGGAACTCAGCAGGTCAGGCAGCATCTATGAAGGGAAATAAATAGTTGACATTTCAGGTTGAGACCCTTCTCGAAACGTCGATTATTCATTTCCCTCCATAGATGCTGCCTGACCTGTTGAGTTCCTCCAGAATTTTGTGTGTGTTGCTCCAGATTCCAGCATGTGCAGAATCTCTTGTGTCTCATGTGAAATACTAATACCTGCTGGCTGAAAAATAACTGTTAATATCTTTTTAAATAACTCAGTATCTAAGGAGAAAGAAAATGAAGGAGTATAAAATAATTTGTATGATGGATGGTGATAGACTGGTGTACGAGATTTTGGGATGTTAATATTATTGCACAGAAGACAACCAGTCAAGGATAAATAATTAGTGAGTCAAGATATGGATGAAATTCTGATGTTCAGATTTAGAAGCAGCAGAAGGAAACCATGTAGAACCATGGTTCAATAAATGTGATTTGTGGAAGGAATTGCATTTGAACTGTAATTTATTTGAATTCAGAACTTGTGCTAAAGTTTGTGAAAATAATAAATTGTTTTTGTAGCTTTAGGATTCTCTTACCTTTGATCCTGGCAAGCCTTCACCTGGAGGTCCTCTTGGGCCAGGTGGTCCTCTTGGACCTAGTACTCCCTAGTAGATAATACAAATAAGATGCCTTAATTTAATACACTTTGACTAGTGTAATTCTATAATACATTAAAATAGGTTTGAGAGCAAGTCACAAAAAAAATTTCAAAATTAATTAAGACAAATTTTCACTGGTTAAAAAATAACCAGTCAGGAGGCGAGTCACTTGCTGCAGGATACCTAGCCTCTGACCTGCTCTTGCTGCCACAGTTCTATGTGGTGATCCAGCTGAGTGTCTGGCGACACCTGGAATGTTAATAGTGAGACTTGGTGATGGGAATGCCATTGAATGTTAAGGATAGATGGTTAAACCCTCTCTCCTATTAGTGTCTGGTACTTATGTGACAACAATGTTAACTGCCACTTTTTGCCCAATTCCTCCATGTTTTCTAGATATTGCTGCATGCAGGCAAGGCCTGCTTCATTTTCTGAGGAGTCGCAAACACAATTAATCATTGTGCAATCAACAAGAAATACTTCCACTTCTTACATTATTATGGAAGGAAGGTCATTGATGATGCAGCTGAAGGTGGTTAGGCCGGGAAATTGTTCTGAGGAAATTAAGCTGAAAGGGGTGCAGAAAAGGTTCACAAGGATGTTGCTGGGACTGAGGGGGGCTTGAGTTAGAAGGAGAAACTGGATAGGCTGGGATTGTTTTCCTTACAGCATAGGAGGCTGAGGGGCGACCTTATAGAAATTTATAAAATCTTGAGGGACATAGATAAGATGGATGGCCACAGTCTTTTTCCCAGGGTAGAGGAGTCTAAAACTAGAGGGCATAGGTTTAAGGTGAGAGGGGAAAGATTTAAAAAGGTCCTGAAGGGCAAGTTTTTCCACACAGAGAGTGGCGTGTATATGGAATGAGCTGCCAAAGGAAGTGGTAGTGGTGGGTGCAATTACAACAGTTAAAAACATTTAGATAGATACATGGATAGAAAAGGTTTAGAGGGATGTGGGCCAAATGGGAATAGCTCAAGTAGGTACCTCGGTCCACCTGGACGAGTTGGGCCAAAGGGCCTGGTTCTATACTGTATGACTCTAACCATTTTTGGAGTAGCAGAGGTAGACATTAGTAGATCTCCAGACTAAATGCCAAGTTGTGTGCAGATTAGCCCTAATATATTTCATTCTTTGCTGGGACCATGTGCTGCACCTCTGCCTGACAGCAAGCATTCATTGCCAAAACTCCACTGCTGCTGATTTCAGGTAATTAGTTATAGATGAGGAACAAGCTACAGACACAAAACACTTACTGACAGTGAAAGATGCAAAGCTGATTGATTACTGCTTCCTCCAGCACTTACAATGAGGAGAACTGCAAGGTGAGTGTTGGCAGGTTTAGTTAACTACATGGTGTGCTGAGTATTAACTTTGTACATTGTAGATTGTCAAATTTCAAAAAAGAACAGTTGCCTTGTTAGGTAACTAGCTTGGAATATTAAGGGTTCAGCATCCACATGAATGAAGCTTAACCGAATAATGGGACCTTGTATCTATTTTGCAGGAAACTACTGACTGAATAAGCCACCTTGTAACAGAACATAGAGAGAAGAGAGGACCTGCATATTCGACTGTCAAGGGCCACATCTTTCTGCCCACCAGCCGATGCCCAAACCATGTTTGCACAGATGAGAATATACACCCAAAATTCTCATGCAGAATAACAATATTGTTTGGATTGTACATGTAAATGAATCTATATGTCAAGTGGGAAATTTAGGCTGTTTGTGTCTCAGTATTTACCTCATTCACTCACTAAGACACCAGAAGATAACTGGTAATTTAAACAAACAATGTGCAAACATATGTGAAGGAGAGTGAGAGAGTGAGCATTCTCTACAATGTGCTTATTATCTAACAGGCAAAACTCATTCTGCTTGTTTTACACCAAAATAATTTTATCAATGCAGAGAGCAGTTAGAAACATGCTAACATTCTTAAAGAGGTATGCACTCAAAATTGAAAAAGTCACATATGTTACACTCTGTATTAAGAATAAATGCAAAATGTTTACCTTTTCACCTTGCAGTCCAACTCCAGGTGGACCAATAGGGCCAGGCAATCCAGGAAAACCTATTTCACCCTGATGTAGTACATTTTAAAAGGCAAAATGTACATTAACAAATGCAATAATAACAAAAATATCTTAACTTCTTTTGCATACTAAACAATATTTCAAATGCTGGTTTAGGCAATTATTATTTCTATTCAAGAATAAATGTTTGGTTCTGTAGAGAGAAAATTCACAAAGTATTTGTTGTTGTTTTAATCTCTGGCTTGAACAGAATTCCTTGATAATGTTCACATTCCTAAAAGTCGTTCTTTAGTCTTACATGGAAAAATAAGAGTTTTGCTCAGAATAAAATTTGTATGCCACTCAAAGGAAGTTTTTAATCATGGGGAAGACTAAATTAGTAGTTCATGGAAATGGAACGCATGTTGAGACAAGAATTATGGCTATCAATTTTGCTTGAAGTTGTTGAAACTTGCCCCCATAACCAAGCCCCCATGGACTATCCTCTTAAGCTACTGAAAGGTGGAAAGTGATACACCATTTGGCCAATGTATTGATGCTCAGTCTACTGGATTTGCACCAACGTAAACAACACACAAGTTAAAGTATGTGGTGGGAGACACAAGAGACTGCAGATGCTGAAATCTGGAGCAACAAACAACCTGATGCAGGGTTTCACCCCAAAACATCGGCAATTCCTTGCGTCCTACAGATGCTGTTCAGCCCGTTGGGTTCCTCCAGCAGATTGTTTGTTGCTTAATATATATGGCATTGTTATAAGCCAATATTTTTTTTAAATAGAGGCTGGAATCAGTTCATGAGGCTAATATATTTACCCTGGAAGACTCTTGCTACTAAGATTAATATGATAACATTTGAATGAATTATTCTGGTACTTCTATCGGTTGATCTTGCAGATCTTGTTGATATATGGTTGGGTTGCTTTCCCAGAACTAAATCTCAGCGGCTAGGGCTATGATTAATGTGTGAATGGGCTAAATGTGTGAGGAGTGCAGTTAAATTGAGGGCAGTCGCTTAGCTGCTTTAACCCCCTGACCTCTTGCCATGTCCCAGTGCTAGCCTGCTCTTTTGACCATATGAGCAGGAAACCTGCAGGAAGGAAGTTGGCTCCATCTTTAAATAGGTAGGCTGGGTCTTGATTACATCTTCAGGAGTGGTCCTGAAATATTAATGATTGTTTCTCTGATGCTCGAGCCAGATCAGAACAGCTAGGTTGGTAGAACAGATGGGCTGGTGAGTTGTAAAACTTAATTTTAGGTTTCCTTGTGAATCAAGTTGAACTGGAGTGCTCCTCAGGGACTCAAGAGGATGTCTTGGGTCTCCCTTAACCAATACGCTCTCCCTCCTTCCTGATCGATTTCAGACTACTCGCTGCATTCCATCTCTGAATGCAAATGATGGTTCCCACGTTTCTCCAGCTGTGACCTCCAATTTCCTCCTTCCACCTGCTGACCAGATGGTGCATTTTGTTCACTGGTGAACAGGAAGAAATGATGGAAATGAGAACCAGCCATTAAAATGGGCTGAGCCTCCACATCCCAAATGCCCCAAATTTACTGTCTTCCTCAGGGGTCACATAGACTATTTCTCCCACACCTTCTAAAGTCAGAATAACAATAACTACTACTTCCAGCAGGGAACTCCAAAATTTCATGTTTAAGATTTCATATTTTAAAAGCACCTACAGCGTTCAATGTTGAATGTTGGCAAAAAGACAGAATCTAATTCAACATTTCTGTGCGGTTTCACCTGCACTGCCCTGAACTTGTGGATATTCCACCTTTAGATCATTAGCACTGAATGGATGCACCATTTAGATTTTCCCCAAGTTCCTGAGAGGAGAGGATTCAAGGTTTGAATGGTCCTCTTGACAATGACAGTCAATTAAGGATCATAGTCAGCAATTTAAAATATCAAGATTGAGCTCTCTTTGACTTTAGCTGGCATCTATGATATGTAACTCAGCCAGAACAAAGGAATCAGGGTAAACACTCTGTGATCAAAAAGAGAAATTGTGGTTTCAGTCTCCTTTATGTATATTTCTCATTTTTAATGTTCCTGAATTCCTGTAATCATTACTAAAGTTATCCTAACCAGTATTTCAGAAATTCTTAATGACTGTGGATTCTCACCAAAACGAGTAGAATCCACTGCTCCTTCCAAATGTACATTTATGTTTAGTCCCATATTGTGCAAGCCAATTCTTAATATAGGATATGGGCTGTTAAAGCTTCAACTGGTAAAAAAGTAAAACGGGAATTGCTTCAGCTTCCCCTACATCAAATCAGAAATACTGTAAAGGACAACTTTAGCTTCTTTGTTCTTAAAAAGTTTGCATCAAATCACATAATCTACTGCTGCTGTCACAATTAACACTGTTTTATAAATTGGGACATACCCATGCCTCACCTTTTCGCCCTTAATACCCACACCCGGAGCTCCACGAGGTCCCTTTGGTCCTTCATAACCACGATCGCCCTGTCACACAAAAGTTACAGCAATCATGCTACATTCCATTGTTGCTCCTAATCTTTAAATGAAAAGAAAATAAGCCTTTACGAAGTTATTTGAGAGAACTCTGGGATCATCAACTGATGCTTAAAAGTGCAGTAAATTATAAGAAAGTCAGATAGCAACAGTAGGTTAAACTCAGAGAAATTGGATCTGATGTGGAATTATATCTTGAGGTGACCTTAGAAACTTACAAGCTGTGCAGCTGTGCAGTGCCTGAGGCTTGCAAGATTCCACAATTGCAAACTGTACACTGTCTCAGTTTTGAACTGAGACTGAGACTGAAGACAGAAAGCTGACATGCTGCCACAAATTCTTTCAAAGGAAATCTGGTGCAGCTACTCTAAGTTCAGTACTGATCAGATTGTGTAAAATGGAATGCTATTTACATACTGTATCTCTGGACAACTTTTTGATAATGTGCTGTAAGCAGTGGACATTTTCTCCCAAGGTAATGGAATATCATCATACAGGAGGTGAATTCTGCTGCCAAAAGAGATCCATGCTTCCAATCTGTGCGCCCAAAGAGGCTTTCCAGTTGGTGCCCAATAATAGTAGCCAGTGTCACAAAGCTGAAGTAAAAATTGAAGGATGTTCAAAAATCACATCTCCATGTGGCACTGATCATTCAAAGGAGCAGCAATAATAAAAGGGGCCCTGTGATATGACTACTTTTTCCCTTCTATCGCAAGGGAATTAAATTTGAAAACTGATTGTGGATCAACAATCCATTTCTGTTTTATTACAATGCTTCTGTTCTGTTCCTTCCTGACCTTCCTTTGAGCCAGGAAGCATCTTCATTTGTACTCTGGTCCAGTTCCCATCACTTCAGACCATAAAATTACTTACTGTGGGCTCCTTATGGTCTGGACTTGCTCCTCTAAAACTCACTTTTGCCCTGATTTCCAAACTCACCTGCAGCATCCCAATGGGCCAACACACTTGTGGACCAAAGTCAACAAGCACGTGATGCCTGAGTGCTGCCCACCATTCGCCAGCCTTGCACAAGTGAAAACCCAAGCCTCAAAAATCACAAAACTCTTTGCCACAAGTAGGGGCATGTAGTCATTGCACTTTCTCAGACAGTTACTGAAAAGTAAAGATCAGTTCTATTGTGTTACCTCTGCAGCAATCAACCTGTACAGAGAGTGTGTGGAAATTATTAGGTGAGCCAAGTTTGCAAACCAAAACATGGGATACAGTTCTGTTAGTTGCATGGTGTAGCAAACCTTCTAACAAGGAAGCGTAATTAGCCTTAGCAACCAATTATTGAACTTAACTAATGAAAACGGAAAAAAAATTGTGTAAAAGAAATTCTCATATCAGGCTGGAAAAAGTAGTCAAAATAAATTATGTGGATATAGATTAAAACACATAATAAATTATTTTACGGTATATAGATAATTCCTTTATGTCCTCCAAATCTACTTGTGTAATACAGTGGTTCCTTACCTTCGGTACACAACCCCTGATGGGGGGTTGGTGGGATGGGGAAGGAGGGAGGTGTGGAGGATGCAATTTGGTGGGAAGGTGTGGGGAACCAAAAATGACAGGGGGGGGTGGGGTGAAGCAGATGTAATGATATTGAAATAATTTAGTTACAAAACTTCATACTAAAGGTAAAGTATAGCCCTCACACAAACTAACCCGACCAGAGGGCTGCCAGCAGTTTCCAAGACTCCACAGGACACCCACAACTCGTTAATAGGAACAGTCTGTGAGCCCTCCAGTCACAGTGATGTACAGCACAGAAAATGGGTATTCCGCCCACCACCTCAATGGTGACCTTTTTGTCCACCTACACTAATCCTATTTGCTTGCATTAGAACCATATCCTTCTATGGTTGCTTATTTAAGTGTGTCTAAATGCCTCTTAAACATAGTAATTTTATCTGATTTGACCACCTCCTTTGCAGCATGTTCAAGATATCAACCACACTCTAAAAAAAAACTTACCCCTCAGATCCTCTTTAAAACTGGTTCCTCTCAGCTTAAACCTATGCTGTCTTGTTTTTGATACCCCTGCCACGGGAAAAAAAACTTGACTTTCTACCCTATCTTTGCCTCTCATAATCTTATGTCATCAGAAGTTTATGGAGGGCAAAGTCGTTGTATTTTACCAATTATGAACAAGTGGGCTTTTCATTCAAAAAGATTGAGAGCCAAGGGTATAATAAAGTAACAAATAATAAATTATTTTAACACTTTGTACTTGAATAGGTTTGTTAAAGTAATATCCGAACTATACTTCATCACTGAGAATATATTTATAAATTTTCATGATCTAGTTATTCAGAATTCACTCCTGTACGTACCTATGCAGCACCTACCTTAAAATGTTCCTAGAAATCTGTTTTGCAGGGTGAGTGAGTAATGTACTGGCCTGTGCATATTTTGAAGAATTCTTACTACCTAAACTACATATAGCCTGTAGCAAACACATATTAGCTTTAGCATGTGCATTACTTTGTTCAACAACATCTAAAGAAACATTGGCAGCATAACCTTGACAAAATGTAACATGTTTGGTGTATCCTGCTGGTGGGGAATTCCTTTCCTACATGTTCTAACATTACCTTCAGGTAACTTTAGGTGAATCTTTTGCAGAGAAAGAGAGATTCAATGTGTATATTTAGAGCATAAAATTACTTATACCTTCGATCCTGGCCAACCCTCTCCAGGTAAACCACGATCTCCCTGAAGACCTTGAGGTCCTGGGGGACCCTGTACAAAGCAAAAAGAAAATGAATTAATTAATAGTGTTGTAAGCAGAAGTTCAGGAAATAGAGGACACATAGTTGAGAAACCTGTTGACTATGGTAGTGGGGAAGCCACGTTTAATTCCCTGTCCAACTTCAACTCTGATTTCTGTCTTTGCCATCCTGAAGTATTGTAAAGATTCCCAAAGTAAGCTCAGGGAAAAGCACCTCATCTTCTACATAAGTATACTGCAGGTCTCAGGGCTCAATATTGAATTCAAGCTATTTTCCCCTTGTGGGATACTTCAGTTTCAATTTCTCCTTTTGTTCCTTTTCTCATCTGTCTCTAATGGCCTGAATTTGAAGTAAGAGTTATCTTGATAACACCTGCCTGCACTCTATCGCAGAAATTCTCTCTCTTCTCTCTCCAGAGGTCCCTTTCTGCAATTTGAAATACTTTTTTCCTTACTTTGAGTCCTAATTATGTGCCTTTGATCTGAAATGTTGACCCTGTTTTTCTCTGATTGATCCACTGAGTGTTTCCAGTATGAGAGATTTGTTTTGGATTTCCAGCATCTGCATTTTTTTTTGCTCCAATTAACTTTGGCTATGATAGATTTGGAAAATTTAAAAAAAAATTCTATGTCCATTTAACAAGTAATATATTCATTGTGTACAAAGGAGATAATCAATATATTACAAAAGGGAAAAACATGAAAGATCTCATTCCAAATGTTCAATCTTGGTAGTTGAGAGAGTGTGTCCAAAAAGATGAGTTGGTTTTATAAATCACATACCAAACTGTAACTTCATTTAGTGAGTTTCACATTGCAATTGATGCCTCACAATTTCCACCCCTTAGGAATTAGGCCACAATAAGGACAATAGTATTGAGCAAATATCTGATTCAGTTGAAATGGGTGGCTGCTATTTCCCTCCAGTGGTTTGTTGGGGGGAGGGGGAGGTGCGACCTTTATTTGAGGGCAGAAGCTCAACAATGTGGCATCAAGAAATTGTACACCCTGAACAGTCCACAGGCTACAGTTTGACATGTTAACTAATGGTCCTGGGAACTTCCTTGCTGAAACAAAAGTAGAATTAGGTGAAGTGGGATGGGGATGTTCTACACAGCAGATTATAAGAGCTTCATATGCACCATTTTGAGAATTTTCTTCTTCACCACTGTTTTACCGAGTACAGTATCCATGAAGCATACACAGTGCTGTAGACCATTCAAATGTAGCATGTTTCTGAGATACTAAATGCCAACTTGCACAGACTGATGAGGTTATTGCCCAGTTTCGGCAGGCCTCTATGGTAACCAATGCAAGGCTGTTGGAAAAATGGCAGCGAGTAGTCCACCTTAATTTTAGGTCTGCTTCTACTCCTTTTACATGAGCAGGAGTTAAAAATTGTCTATTAATGTTTTAAAGTCTTGTTACTTGGACAATTTAAGGTAGATGACCTTTTATGTTTTATATATGAATATTTCAATGATAACACTTGAACATACTGAGACTAAAGCTGAACCTGCATTACCATTATTAGTACAAAGTACTAATAAATTACTAATAATTACTAAATTACTTAATAAATTATGATAGATTACTCAATAAATTCATTTCTAACATCAGGGATTCTAAGGAGTCTCAGGATAAACAAATTATAGCAGCTCCTTCAACGACGCACAAACTGCTGGAGGAACTCAGCAGGTCAGGCAGCATCTATGGAGGAAAATTTCCCTTCATAGATGCTGCCTGACCTGCTGAGTTCCTCCAGCATTTTGTGTGTTGCTCCAGATTCCAGCATCTCCATAGCAGCTCCTTGGTTGCTTAGTATTAATATGAACAAGCTGTGGCTGTCAACAGCCAGTTACTGTATATTCAGGAAATGAAATCTATTGTTAATAAAATGTTGAAGGTTTGCCATAGGGGCATTAATTGCCCCAGTAATCTTTGATAAATTTGCTACTCTTTAAAAAGTGATGGCCTCGTCATAGTGATTTCATTATCAGATGACGTGAACCGAGTCACCCAAGAACATGTTTGTCACCTGCCTCATACACCAACACACAGGAAACTGACCAATTTGGTCTATTTGGTTGACAGCATCAAGGATATTCAGCACCACTGTTACTTTGACATTCATTGTTAATATTGTCCTTGTCCTGGAAGAGAATGCAATTCACCTTTGGGACTACAGGCATAAACTAAAACCTCCGGACACACAATATCTTTAGGTAGTAGGCTGTTCAAAAGAGATTTCGTGAAGGTCAAGAGACATTTTAGGGAAAACAAAAGGATTGAGGTGACTGTCGCCTTTGAGAGATGACGAGATTTGGTGAAATGTTAGTTGAGTGGTTCTGTAATATTTGAAGTGCTGCAGCTGATTAAAGGGCACACAACAATACCCACAGTAATGGAGGATAGAGGTTGTTGCTTGCAGAAAAGGCTAACAATTAGACTTTCTCTCAGATTTATTCATTCATCTGTGGTTGGTCAAAATCAATGGAAAGAAAAATAGGGGGAGATGCAAAGTGGTTTGTCGATTCACCATCATTCAATTTACAAGGTACAGAAATCAAGATGTTCTTCCAGGGAGATCTACTCCAGGACCTTGCCGTTATTTAAAAAAAAATCAAATCATAAATGAAGCAATACTTTATTTTACTGCTGTCTGTAATATGCAGCCTTCTCCTGTATGCAGAAAGGAGGACACATACGAAGAATTTGAATGACGTGTGTTGTCAAAGTTCTCAACTTAAAGTTTATGCTTTTTGTTGGCAATGAACTAGATCTTAATTGCTCACGCATTTAACAGACTACAGGGCAATTACTTTGTTGTGGCAGCAAGGCAGATTTCTTCAGAAAAATTTCTGGAGAAATTTCTTCAGATTTCTCCAGAAAAGGCAGATTCCTTCAGAGATACCCATGCATCTGGAAAGAATAATTGCTCGCGGCATACAGTCTATTTCTGAGGTGCTCGATCTGACTTGCAGTGATGTGCTATTATGATATTTTAGAAGGAAACATGTTAAAATAAAGCAAATTATGAGTAAATTGCCTGAAATTTTGTATCTTCTGCCTGATGGGAGGGGGAGAAGAGAGAATGACCCAGGTGGGTGGAGTCTGCTTCACCAAGGCAGCGAGAGGTATAGGCAGAATCCATGGAGGGGAGGCCGGTTTCCGTAATGTGCTGGGCTGTGTCCACAACTGTCTGCAGTTTCTTGCGGTCCCGGGCAGAGCAGTTGCCATACCAAGCCATGATGCATGCGGATAGCATGCTTTCTATGGTGCATCAATAAAAGTTGGTAAGTGTCAAAGGGGACATGCCAAATTTCTTTTGCCTCCTGAGGAAGTAGAGGCGCTGGTGAGCTTTCTTGGCCATGGCGTCTACATAGTTGGACCAGGACAGGCTGTTGGTGATGTTCACTCCTAGGAACTTGAAGCTCTCAACCCTCTTGACCTCAACACCGTTGATGTAGACAGGTGCATGTACACCGCCTCCTTTCCTGAAGTCTGCTCATTGTTGCTACGCCATCCTGCAAGGACTGCCCTTATGTTTTCCTGATAGTTTGCTATTGATGAATGGCCTTTTAAATGCTTTTAAATGGCTATGATCACAGACATTTAACAAACATTAAAAAGGGGACAGACAGGATATCCTGTGGCTGCAGTAGAAACACTAGAATGGTGTGTTGCCTCCTGGGTGCCAAGGTCAAGGATGTTGTCTCTGAGTGGTTGCAAAACATTTTTGAGGGGGAGGATCAACAGCCAGAGGTTGCTGTTGACGTTGGTACAAACGACATAGGTAGAACAAGGGATAAGGTCCTGCAGAATGAGTAGAGGGAGTTAGGTAAGAAGTTAAGAAGCAGGACCTTGAGGGTAGTGATCTCTGGATTACTCCCGGTGCCACGTGCTAGCGAGGTTAGAAATGGAAGAACAGGCCAGATGAATGCATGGCTAAGGAAATGTTGCAGGGGGCAGGGATTCAGGTTCTTGGATCTTTGGGATCTCTTCAGGTGCAGGGGTAACCTGTACAGAGGGACAGGTTGTACTTG
The DNA here is from genome assembly GCF_009764475.1 of Pristis pectinata. Classification (NCBI taxonomy): domain Eukaryota; kingdom Metazoa; phylum Chordata; class Chondrichthyes; order Rhinopristiformes; family Pristidae; genus Pristis; species Pristis pectinata. Next base: position 44,390,814 of record NC_067405.1, read on the forward strand.
AACCAGAAAGGGACCAATATCCTTGCAGGGAAATCTGCTGATGCTCCATGGGAGGATTTAAACTAGATTGGCAGGGGGTGGGACAGGCAGGAGCAAGTCATGGGATAAAGCAGTAACCAGCAAGAACAAGTTTAGTAATCAGGACAACCAGCAATAAAGGGAATATAGGAGAATGAGGTGTGACTTTATAGAAGTGTTTAAAATGATGAGAGGCACAAATAAGGCGGATAGTAATAGTTTTTTCCCCAGGGTAGGGGAGTCCAAAACAAGGGAGCATAGGTTTAGGATGAGAGGGGAAAGATTTAAAAAGGGATTTGAGGGGGAACTTTTTCAAGCAGAGGTTGGTGAGTACACAGAATGAGCTGCTAGAGGAAGTGGTTGAGACAGGTACAAAAGTATCATTTAAGAAGCACTTGGATTGGTACATGGAGGGACAGGGCTTAGAGGGATATGGGCCGAACACAGGAAAGTGGGACTAGCTGGGTCGGCAACGTGGTCGGCATGAATTTGTTGGGCCGAAGGGCTTGTAACCGTGCTGTATTGCTCTATGATGCTATTTAAATAATTCAAAGTAAAAATTATTTAAAAAGTGAAAGCTTTTTTGATATTGTGGTACTTTAAGTAAAATACAGCAAAACAAACCATTTAGCCACACTTACTTTTTCAATGAAGTTTGCCAACCCCATGGAAATGAATGGGGCCAAGCACCAGAGCTCAGACTTGTGCTGAGACAAGGTGCCGCACAAAGAAAACACACAGGCAGGTCTTTACATTTCCCGCCATTAATGCATTCAAGAAGGATTACTTAACATAAAAGGCACTTTCAAAACTAGCCTAGAAATGATTTAACAATGGGGTAAGGGGAAAGTTTTGCCTGTATTGACTAGACAAGATTTAAGCTGGGAAGGGAACAAGATTGAAATTCACGTGGTAAGAATGGCAGGCTTAACTCACATCTAATTCAATGAAAGGTAAGAAAATAAGTGGGGGTATACTGTATATAATAGTTTGTTGCAGATGATACATGCAAAATTTATCCCATTATTTTTGAATATCCAGACTCTTCAAAGTCTGTGTCATTGGAAATATTTTCAGTGATCTGTGTGATTGTCTGTGTTAACAATGTTTGGTATGTCTTTCATACACACAAACTAACTTACTGGCAATCCAGGTTCACCAATCCCTGGTGGGCCAACAGGTCCTGGTCTTCCGGGGAAACCAATGTCACCCTAAACAAAGAAAGGCAAATTGAACACCAAATACAATTTTGTTCAGTTTAAATATTTTGTTTACTTTTTCTATAAAAATATAACTGTGTTTTCTTTATTCATCAAATAGGGAATTGATAAGCAGTTAATAGCATTATACAATGTAAACTCTGGAATTTTAAATTAACATATAATAAATCCTTCTGCAATATGCTGGATAAAGAGCCCAACTCCTTAACACTAGCATATTCAGGAAACCCAACTTCCCCAATGTGAATAAAATGTAGCCTGGATCTCTGCATATTTTGTCTGGAAAAAATAATTCATGTTGTAACATTTTCAGTGATGCCTGTAAAATTGTTTGGACTGTGCACACTTCTCACTGTGTACACCTGGACACACAATTCTACACTGGAAGTGAAAATTAGTAAATCTACCTGTAAACATTCCTAAAATTAAAACATTAGACTACCCACTCTGCCTTCCCATTTCTAAAAATGCAGCTTGGTCTCTTACATCCATATTGGCAAACATGGGAAAACACTGCATATTTAACTTTGCTGGTAGTTTGTAACCACATACTGAGCACTATATTCATCTGCCTATCACCTGCCTCACCTGGATACACCTGTCACTTGCTAGCTTTTGCTCCACCCCTCCCCTCCACAATTTTGTACTGTTTGTTCCTGTTAAATAAGTTCATACCACGGATATCTGATGCAAGGTCATTGATTTGAAATGTTGATTTTATTTCTTGCTCCACAAATTTTGCCTGACCTGAGAATTTCTAGTGTTTGTTTGATTTCAGATTTCCATCATCTGCCGTATTTTGCCAATGTTGATACAAAAGAGATTTGATTCCACATGCTCAATTATTTACAGGGAAAGAACTCAACAGACAGGCAGCTATCCACAACACCAATTAAAATCAAAATAACTATAGGTGCTGGAAATCTGAGATAAAACAGAAAATGACAGAAACACTCAGCAGGTTAAATGTCAGTTCTGTTCCTCTATCCACAAATGCTACCTGACCTGTTGAGGGTTTCCAGCATTTTCTGTTTTAATCCACAATACTGAGTTTACTATTTGGTGGTACAATTTAATACCTTTTCCACAATGCAAGTAGTAAGTGAACTTTTACAAGCAGGGATTTCTAAAATGTGCAGTTATAAATGTTTCTCCATTTTTCTGAAACCACGAATAATAATATTGATATTGTTTTTTTTCTTATTTTGCTATTAATTCCTGTCTATAAATGGCTCAAATTTTGTTTGGAACCAGTAATTTCATGCTTAAAAATAGACTCCTTTACCTTTGGGCCTGGAAGACCAATTCCAGTTTCACCAGTTAGGCCAGGTGGCCCAGGAAGTCCACGTTCACCCTAATAAAGTAGAATACTTTGATAATTTTCTTAAGCAAAGTAGCTTCATTAATGAGAGATGAATGCTAAAAGGTTAAATTGCCTTTGGCCATATTATGGCTAACATTTATTTTCCCTCTACTTCCAGTGTGATGAAAAACATATAAAGGCAAGCAATAAATATGATTTTTGACATTAACTAAATTACAAAACAAATAATTATATGAACTATGCCCAAGCATCTATATAGAAGGAAAACCTTTGGGCCAGACCTAATTCTATCAACGAGATTCCGAATCAATCAAGGATAGTTTATAATGAAAGGGCAAGGGGTTGCCATCTTGAAACATTCTATTTACTTCATTGTTGTTAAGGATTCCCAGTATTATTTGGAACTGTGCACGGAGAAAATTAGCATTGAAATCAAGATACTGAGGGGCATGTTTAAACACAGGAGCAGCAGACTTCTAATGGGAGGATCACTTCCATGCTGAGCCCTTAATAACATGCCATTGGTGGATGCTACTCACTGAATGAACATCAAACTTTGGGCTGGTGTAAGATCACGTAGTTCAAAAGTTGTACTTCACAGCAGAAAGTTAGGTCCTAGGGAAGGTGCTTGCTGAGGTGAAGGGGAGGGGGAAGGGTGATTGGCAGGGCTTGTCTGGGCAGTGGTATTCCTGCTTACTCCAAAAATGCTATCTTTCACCACCTGATCCCCAAGAGTAATTTCAAACTTGCTTTTTGATTTCTCTTCTTGACTTCCAGTCTTTGCTAGATAGAGCATCTACATTGATGCATTAGTTGGTAATTTAAATTGCATTAGGACCCTATGAACTTCTTAAATCCCAACATGTATAAAGAAATTATGCTCCTGCTTGATTCAGGCAGATACCTAGGCTGTTCCCCACCTTAGTTAAACAGTAGAGATCAGAGAAAGCAATTCAATGACAATCTCACTGTCAACTCTCCTTTTGCCACTTTTCCCCAGGTAGAGGGAATTGAAATAGTCTCTCTAGTTTAAGATATATAGTGCAGGGGCAATTTATAAAGGAACTGCTGCTGGCAGTTTGTTAAAGACAATCCAGTTATGTGGAAGGTAGTAGCAGGTCTAGACCAAGAGCTAGGACAGGCCCACGTTTTGAATTCATCCTTGCAGATACAGACTTGCAAAAGCAAGTTCATTTGAGCATCCTCAAATGTTCCTCAAGGGATCTAGTCTGTGTGGAGGGCACAGAACCAATTAATCACAATTAATCTCATAATTAGCCTAATGCACAAAGTCTGTCTTTGCTGCCTTACAGGAAGAAGTCACAGCATGAACAAAGGAAAATATATTTAAATTCATTTAAGTCACATAACTCAACTCATGCATTCATAATTCACGTCCTAACCTCCCACATTCTCAGCACCTGCATGTAAGTAGAACTCATAATGAAAGGGGAAACCCTCTCCAAACAATGCTTACACTCACCATCCATTCTCATCACTCAGGTTGCCTGCCACGGGGCAATTGCTCATGTTCAAGGATATATCACATTAAGAAATAACATGCCAATGATTCTCAAGAACATGGGATGTATACATTGAACTATGCTGGTCAAGAGTCAATGATGTTCCCAGACCTCAGAAATATCAGTGGAAGGAGCATCAAGAAATGTTTCAAGTTCTGAAGAACCTGAATTTTCAGCTTATCCAAGTTGGATTCAGTTCTACTATGCTGTCAACTCACCAAATGTTCCTAATATTTAAATAAGATTTGTCAGTCTCACTCATGTAACAATGCAGTTTGCAAAGTTTTCCCTCAAATTTTTGAAATTAAGTGCAAATATTTCACAGGTTACATCTGACCATGCTTGAAAATGTCTGGTAATATTAACGGTTGCAAACAATGATTTACGAATGTCATGCCACAAGGCAGAAACTGATCCTGAGCTCATTGCTGAATTTCAACTCCATTTGCAAAAATGTCAACATCACTATTTCAGCATTCATTTGAAATGTTGACATGATTTATTATGTCCTATGTGTAGAAGATCAAGGAAATAAGAATACATAGAAAGCACAGATTTCTTTCACTGCCAATAAAAATACAAATCATCCATTTCAAGGAAAATGATTGCTCATACTTTCCTATTCACAAAATAAGAAGTGTGTGCACTTGTAATGAACTGATATGCATGAATGATAATCTACTTATAAAAACAATTTCAAAGAACTCCAAACACTTCATGATTACTTTAGGATTCTGAGCAATGTGCTGACTGAGTCCTAAAATATTCAAAGTGCGAATAACTAAGTAATATAATGCTCATATGCCAAAGCCAAGAAATCAGCTTTGCTGTATCCCATTGCAGCTTGCTGGTGGAAGCTGTTGCAAAATTGAACTGACACATGGGTAAGTGTTGGGAAAGGTGCAGGTAGGAAGGTGGAGAAAGAAAGTGAGCATGACCTAGTCAAAGCTTGTAATGGTTCCATATTACGGCTAGCTCAACCTCCTTAGACCTTTGGACTACAGATTTTTCCACCAGCATAGAGCAAGAAATCTGAAGAATCTCACAGCTCACAGGCAGCAAAGTAACTTGGATTAAACTCAGATTTGGTGTACGCTTTACTCTGGAACCAACAAGTTAATTTTAATCACCCTGTATTTTCTCAATGTTTCACCCATGCCTAACCAAGTATAAGTAGTAATTAATTTTTGATGAATTCATTCTTACTCCTTCTTAAACTTCTGAAATTCTTGGATTTACTATCTCCCATACTTTTAAATGCAATTCCCACAAATAATTTGAAGATGGTCCCAGCTCAGTTTCCCCTTTTGTATATTTAATACCCTTGCCCAGCAACACCACCAGTCTCTTTAAATCTCAAGCTACTGATGATTAGAAATATTATCCTTGAAGTTCGCTTGGCTTCTTTCTTACAATTCTACTAGGATAATTATTGGAAAATCTTTTTTGCACTATTACTCTGCAAACTTAGTTTCTTATTGTCTCTTTATTTCTTTTGCTACTCGTCACAAATTCCTCTTCCAACCAACAATGAATTTCATCTTTTGCCAAAGCCAAATGGATAGCACATCAACGTTCCAATAGGCATTTCAGCCTTTTAATACAAAGCTTAATTCCAATTAATCACGAGAATTTGTTTTACCTATATTGTGTATTATTTCTTCCAATAAATCAATTTATCTTTGTGTCTCAACTTCTTAACCCTAACCCTTTCAGTTCTGCACTGAAGGGCTTAACCCTATATCTTGGTGTCTCAAAGAAAAACTGTTTTCTGTCACTTTAGATGTGGTAACACTCAAATTAAAAGCAGAATGATGGAATCCATCCTGGACAATCTGGATGAACTTTAAACAATATTTTCATTGATATACTTCCAAAGTGAGGAATTTCCTTGATGACAGTTTGGTGATGATGGGATTCCTGTTTGACTGCTATAAATTTGTACAAAAATTAATATAAATAGGGTTATAATGCATTATCAGAAATGCCCATGGAAAATACCACCACATATCACAAATAATGCATAAAAATGATGACAGTGGTATTGGGACAAAAGTAATAGTTGGAATTCAACCTGACTAATCTCCAAAGGGATATTTTTTAATTGTTAACTGTCCTGCTAAAGTTATTAAACTTGGAATAGCACAAATTATATACTCAGCAGCCTTTGAACTCTTGGCTTGGTCCATCTACACCACTACCTCATGCAAAGCACACAAACAGCCCATAATTTTCAGGAAAATTTTGAACATTCTTTTTTCCTTTGTTGGCAATGATTAGGCATTGTATATATAAAAATAAAGCCACAGTTCTAAGCTACCATAACACTGGAAAGCCATACAATTAAAACTGGAAAACCAAAGTCAAAAAAAAATTATTTACACCACTTTGAATTCTGTGCTAGGATACAGTATTTTTCCTGATAGTATTCAACAAATTTTATTTCCAGAATCCTCTTTCTGCATTTTAATATTGGGAAGTCTAAAGAAAAATTAATTACCTTTTGTCCTTGAAAGCCTTCAGGCCCATGGTCTCCAGGGGATCCTGGATAACCCTTAAGTGTAGCACAAAATAAAATTAGAGAACTTTGTGAATGCTAATGTGACTTCATGTTTCTCTCAAAGGCAACTGTGTTCCATAAAACTTTAAAATATTTACTAATGAAACAAAATAATTAGGATAATTCATGTTAAAAAATATAAATAATACCAAAGTAAACAAGTCACACCAAGCAGATAATTCATTCAAAAATATCAAAAATTTGCTTGATGATTATAAAGATATTGTTTTATACATTAATTAAGTTACCTGCATCATATTGAACTCCTAGAAATAGATTGCTACATACTTTCAATTGGCAAATATGTATTCTTAAAAGTTGCCAATTATGTTATGGAAAGGGAAAACACTGCACAGTTAACTTCGCTGAAAGTTTGCAACCACATGCGATATAGGAGTAAATGGGAATTAACTGTAACAGTAACTTGGTTGCAATGTTTTCCAAAAGATTAAAATTAGCATTGCGACTTTTCAGTAATAATTTTATATCACTTTCATCCTTCAGAGTAATTCTGGTGGTTTTCTTCTCTACTGCTTAAGAAGGCAAACGTGGACAGGCGATATCAGCCAAAACAGCGATTCATACCACCACACAATTCAGGTATCCAAATGCTTGAATTGTTGAGTTATCCCCATACCAATGAGCTAAGATTCAGAACACAGTCAGCTACATGTATACATTTTCTTGTGTCACTCAGGTTTTAATTTTGAGTATCCAAACATTTCTACAAATGAAGATACACTCTATAAATTATAATTAGTATTTCTTTAACCTGTACTCCTCTTAGCCCCCTGGGCCCTGGTGGACCTTCTGGACCCTGTTGAGGAAAGAAAAAGACGGAATATTGAAATTCTGGCACATACATTCTGATTTATGCCATATCCACAAATATATAACCTATAAATCCACTTCATTTTATGGTAAAATGTATGAAAATATATTGGCCAAAAGGATAATTTTACACAATTATGTAAAAACATAATAAATAGGAGTACAAATAGGCCATACAGTCCTTCAAGCCCAATCCAATCAGGCTCATCTAAATCATTGCTAATCTTCACCTCAATGCCATTTTCCTCCACTATCCCCATATTCCTTGATCCTATCAATATCTAGAAATCTATCAATCTCTGTTTTGAATGAATTCAATGGATGTCCCTCCACAGCCCTCTGGGACAGAAAATTTCAAAGATTCACCAAACTCTGCTCGAAGAAATTTCTCCTCACCTCAGTTCTAAATGCCTCACTCTTATTTTGACACAGTGACTTTAGTTCTAGATTCTTCAGCTAGGGGAAACATCTTCCCTGTCTCCGGCCTGACAAAGTTTGTAAAAATTTTCTAAGTAAGACATCTTTACTCCTGGAACCAAATGTTCTTGTAATAAAGGCCAGCATGCCATTTGTCTTCCTAATTACTTGCTGTACCAGCATGTTTGCTTTCAGTTACTTATGTACAAAGGTAGGTCCCTTAACATCAATGTTACCCAATCTCTCAATATTTTAAAAAACCTCCATTGCTTTTTGTGCACCAAAGTGGGTAACTTCACTTTCTCCCCCATTACATTTCATCTGCCATGTACCTGTTCATTCGTTCAGCTTCACTATATCTGCTTGAATCCTCTTTACATCCCTCTCCTCACTCATAATTCCACTTCGTTCTGTATCATTTCCAAGTTTCCTAATATGACATTCAATCCCCTCAGCCAAATTGTTGATAAATATTTTAAATAATTGGGTTACTTCTTGCTATAAACAGTTTTAAATAAAACTAATAAGAGTTCATACCCTGTCACCTTTGGTTCCTGGAAGGCCACATTCACCTCTTTCACCCTGAGAATTGAAAACAAAGTTAGGATTTAAAGTATTTGTTATTTTAAGCTGTATGGGATTATTCAATTATCCAGAATTCCCTCAGTAAAGTTACTAAATACATTTCTCTCCTGACAAATATGGTCCTGCAAGTTATTTGTGGATACAGAAAGATATTCTCATTCTAATTCATCCATTCAGTAAGTTTCAAGCACTCTCTTCCCCCCCACCCCCATCACCACACCTCAACAGCTCAATTGCTTCTTAAGTGTTTCCAAAAGTCACTTCACCACTCAGAAGAATATTCCAAGTGCTATTTTATTAATTTTTCTGAACATCTACTTGCAAAATTTGAAGTAACATTCCACTAACTTACTTATTTACCCCATCCTATTACAAAGTACAAAATTCCATTTGTTTTGATCATTTTATTTCTAGTCAGGTTGGACATAACTACCAGCAGCTTATTAACAAACTTGTTTTTTTCATATAAGCTTCACATAGCTATTTTACACCATTTATGAAACATGTGTCACAGGTACAATCCTGGCACCCTCCAGTAGCCAGCACTTCAGACAGAGCACTTGGCCTGTAGAGGAATATTGCTGAGGGAGGGACAGGGTCGAGATCAGGGCAATGCTAAAAGAGTGGCTGGATTGACATCAGGTAAGCCAACATATTTGATGAATCAGCACCTGTTAAGTCTGGGTAACGTCAGATAACTAAGCTTTTACTGTAGTTTTTTTTAAAACCAAAATTAGTATTTTAAAGATAAAGCAAGATTATCAGAAAACCGATTGCAGTATTCTAAGGGTGAGCTATCACTGTTTTTCCTGTCACTGAGTAAATGTATGTTATTACATTGAATAATTTTCATGTCTAAATAAGGAAGTGAAATGAGACAGACAGTAGACAGAAGTAGCAGATTTACAATTTGTCACCTATTGTGACAAAGCTTTCTGTCCAATTTAGTCTCCCAAGTATATGAAATTATATTACTGTTATGATCATAATTTGCTTTCAGCAAATTAATATTGAATGCTGGTTGTGCTATTGATGCCCATCTCCCATGAAAAATAAACATATCTTACAAGCATGCTTGCAACACTGATATCCCATATTTAAAAAAATAATTGTTGAACTTTGAAGTCCAAATTTAATAACACCTATAATTATTTCCTGATTTACCTTGATCCCTTACAACTTCCAATGTGGTACTACCTAGCAACAAGGACCAAGGCCTTATCAAAAAAGTGTTTCAGTCATTCTACATACCTGTTCACCTTTGTAACCAGCTCTACCCTGAAATTGAAAATAAAGTAAATCTTTAGCAATGTAAATATTTATCAGCAAAAGCAGTGCTGCATATTTCAAAAATATTCTCTACATTGTACAGGCATAGCATGGCACAAAAACATGAAAAAAAACTGGAGTTTTCTCCAGTGCATCTTCCAACCTGTTAAGACCTTAGTTTGTCCAAATGAAGATCCATCTTTTAGAGGCATGTGCTTCATACCCTTCAGGATATTTGTAGTGAGATGGGTGGGGATTGGGAAGTCCTGTAATCTATAGTAGCACAGGTATTGTTACACACCAACCATGTTTTGACATAATTTGCTTCCCCAGAAGGTTCACCTGTGTCAAGGGCAACTCTCAGCATTTTGTGTGCACAGGTACTGAATTCCACAAATTATCACGTTTTGTTGATGGGATAAAAAAAAAATCAGTAATGATCTACACATCAGATGCACCATCTGTCCTATTGTTCAGATGCTTAAACAAAAACAACAAAATGACTGCAAAGTGATTCAACTGCATAAGAGGGGACAAAGGAAAATGAGAGAGCAATAGTGATAAGGGATTCAATAGTTAGGTGGATAGACAGGTGTTTCTGTGGCTGTGACTGCAGGATGTTACCTTACTGGATTCAATAAAGTAACATCCACTCGCTGAATAGATACAGAAAATCTCACAGGGGAGGGGAAACAGCTAGAAGCTGTAGCCCATGTTATTACCAATGATATGGGTAGACAGGGAGATGAGGTTCTGCAGGCAGAGTTACGGCAGCTCAGGAAGAGGTTGAGAAACCGGACCTCAAAAGTTAGTAATCTCTGGATTAATACAAATACCCCTTGACTGAAACTCTCCCACTAGTGGAAATATCTCAACATCTATTCTGTCACACCATTTAGGTAAATCACCCCTCATTTGGATTTATTTAATGGCAAATCATATTTAATCAATTCGATGGAATCTTTTGATTAAGTAACAGAGTTTATGTGGGTATTGCAGTCAAAGTGGTATATGTGGACTTTCCAGAAGACTTGAAAAGGTGCCACGTAACAGGCTTATCAGCAAAGTTGAGACATGGTATAAAAAGGGACATTAATAGCATGGATATGAAGTTGGTCAAGTAACTGGCAACAAGAGGGCTGTGGCGAATGAGTGGTTTTTGGATTGGAGAGAGAGAGAATAGTGGTACTAGCCAATGCTCTGTGTTGGAGCATTGTTTTTTTTGATCTCTAATAACCACCTAGACATCGGGGTGCAAGTCATAATTTCTAAATATGCAAATACCATTAAACTAGACAATACTATGAACTGCAAAGAGGAAAGTGATAAATTGTAGTATCATATCAACAGGCTGGTGGAATGGCAGATGCACGTCAGATGAAGTTTAATGTAGAGAAATGTGAGGTAATGCATTTTGTAGGAAGAATGAGAAGAAGCAATATAGAATAAAGGATAGTGTTCTAAATGGGGTCCAGGGCGGTGGGATCAGAGGGTATGCATGCACAAATTACTGAACGTAGCAGGGCTGGATGAGAAAGTGGTTAAAAAGGTATACACAATGTTGTGTTTATAAAGGCACAGAATATGCCAAACCTTTAGGAAGCACTGGTCTGACATCTGGAGTATTATGTTCAATTCTGGTTGGTACATTATAGGAAGGATGTGAAGGCACTACAAACATGATTCCTGGGATGAGGGATGAGAGATACAAAGTGAGATTAGAGAGACTGGAGATTGTTTACATTAGACAGAATGTTTTCATTAGCGTTGCAAAGAAAAACCTGGGAACTATAGACCAGTAAACCTAACATCTGTGGTAGGTAAATTACTGGAGAGGATTCCGAGAGATAAGATACACATGCATCTGGAAAGACAGGGATTGATTAGGGCTAGCCAGCATGGGTTTCTGCACAGGAGATCATGTCTTACAAAGTTTTTGAGTTCTTGATGATGTGACCAAGAAGGTCCATATGGACTTCAGTAAGGCCTTTGATAAGATTCCACATGACAGGCTGCTCTGGAAGGTCAGATTGCATGGAATCCAGGGAGAGCTGGCAAACTGGGTACACAATTGGCTTGATGGTAGGAAGCAGTGGGTGATGGTGGAAGGTTGTTTTTCAGACTGGAGGCCTGTAACTAGAGGTGTCCCTCAGGGGTCAGTGCTAAGTCCATTGTTGTTTGCCATCTATATCAACGATTTGGATGAGAATGTAAAAGGCACGGTTAGTGTGACACTAAAATAGGTGGTATCGTGGACAGTGAAGAAGGGAGGTTATGGTATAGTTGTACAAGACGTCAGTGAGGCTGCAGTTGAGTATTGCGTTCAGTTTTGGTCACCCTGCGATAGGAAGGATACTATTAAACTGGAAAGAGTGCAGAAAAGATTTACAAGGATGTTGCCAGGACTTGAGGGACTGAGTTATAGACAGGCTAAGACTTGAGAGGTCTGACAGGCTAAGACTTTTTTCCTTGGAGCGTAGGAGACTGAGAGATGATCTTACAGAGGTGTATGAAACCATGAGAGGCATGGACACGACGAATGCACTCAGTCTTTTTCCCAGGGTTGGGGAATCAAGAACTAGAGGGTATAGGTTCAAGGAAAGAGGGGAAAGATTTAATAGGAACTTGAGTGGCAACTTTTTTTTTTACATAGAGGGTGGTACGTTGTTGGAATGAGCTGCCAGAGGAAATGGTTGACGTAGGTAAAATAACAATTTTTAAAAGACACTTGGACAGGTACATGTATAGAAAAGGTGTAGAAGGTTATGGGCCAAATGCTAGCAAATGAGACTAGCTTCGATCACCATCTTATGCCAAAGGTTCTGTTTCTGTGCCGTCTGACTCTATGAGAAGGCTGAGGGGAGATATGATAGACATATATAACATGATGAGAGTTCAGGACAAGAGTACTGTGTAAGGCTGTTCCCTTTGGTGGAGGGGTCAAGGATTAGAGGTCACTGATATAAAACAAAAGGGAATTAAGAATGCCATGAGGAAAAACACATTTTGCAGTGTGTGGTTGGAATCTGGAAGCTCTATTGGAGGGAGGCACAACTGTGATCTTCAGGAGAGAAGTGGATAAATATATGGTGGAGAGAAATTTGCAAGGCTGTAGAGAACTAACCAGTGGGTGGAACTGGAAAGCTGGTCTGATAGAGAGCCATCATAAATGTGATGGGCCAAATGACCTTCTTCCATGCTGTAACCATTCTATGATAAATATTTGTTGTACAGTTCCCCCAATATCTGGATAGATTGTTATTTAACAGTAAATTTAGACTAATAAAACTTTGCATCAAATTTAACTAAAATTTAAGGAAACATTTCACATTACTGTGTTGGACATCTAGTTAATGACCTGACCAAACAAATCTGTGCTCCCAGCATGGGATTTTGCTTGCCAGGTGTATGATTCTGTAAAGCTTGTGCTATAATTTAAATCCACTTCCACATTCTCTCAAAATCATGCTTCCGTGATGGATTTGTTATGACTGCACCTCACTCTCAACTCTTATACAGGCAGGTTGTAGATCTCTGAAGTGTTTTCATGTGAGCGTTACATAAAATAAGCATATTCCTGACAATTTATGTTCATACTCAAAAACTTGACAGATTATGAAACTACAATAAGGTTAAATTCTCAAAATTAAATCGTACCTCCAATCCATCCCGTCCAGGAATTCCACTCAGACCTGCTTCACCCTGATAAACACAATGTTAAACTTATCAGCTAAGAAGTTGTTTAGGGAATAAAATAGTACAATATGGTACAAGTAGGGTGATTATTAATTTACTTGCTTAACACAATTACTTAAAGCAGCACTACCTTATTTCCTTTTAGACCTGGAGAACCATCATCGCCAGGGCGTCCTTTTTTCCCCTGAAAAACACAAAAATTGAAAGAAAAAGTGAATCATGCTTCTGAAATTTGTGTGACAACTAATAAATTAAAAAACTACTGAATTATAGAGGAGAATAACAAAACAAAGGGGTATATTACTACACTGTTAATACTGAGCAAGTCACATAACTTTTACCTTTGAATAAGTGGCACTATCATTTAATAATCAGCTTATACACAAATACATATGACTCATTGTGTGGTGAAGGGTTGAGGACAGATTACAATAGCTTTTTGACAACTCTGTCATTTTTTTTAAATCATGAAAATTTAAATAGAATTATCTTTGGTTAGAAGTATTCCTAAGCATTGTCTGTCCCATTTTTTTGGTTAGGTGGAAGCAGCCGATTATTACACCCACTATGTAAACTAACTGGTTATATAGCAAGGCCCAATCTGCTGTGGCCTGTGCTTTATAACTTCAACTATCACACCTCTCACTATGAAATAACAGTTAAAAGAAAAAAAAATCGAAAACCTGTATTAAATTGTTTTGCAGTGATCGTTCGTTTTCTGTCTTGCAAACACACAATATTCAATTTGTAAAAACCTTTAAATTACGGCTGAGGGAATTCCAGGAATCTGACTTTCTAACACCTGTTTTGTGACACTGCAGCTGTCTAAATCCATAAACACCAGTCAACTCAATGCTATTGAATGATTTGTAACTGTAACATTGGTATTTATTGTTCAAAAAACTGCAAGTCTCAACCTGAGTTCACAGTCCTGCCAGCAAGCAGCTTTTCTGCCGATTATTGAAATATGTTGCAAACTGAGTAACTTTTGTCATTAATCAAATCCATGAAACATTAGGTTTTCCAGAATTATCCTTACAACTACATTTTAAATGCAATTAGTAAACAATGAAAAGAACTTTAATGAGTTAAAATAATGTTCAGACTAATATCCCACTCAATGGGAACTATTTCTTGGTAATTTCTGTATTTTTAAATAACATTTGCCAGAAGAGCAGTGGGGCTAATTAGGGACCAAAATGGGGAGGCAAAAAGCAAGCCTGAGAGGCCAAATGAGTACTTCACATTGAGAAGAGAGAGACGGAAAAAGGAGAAAAAGTGAAAGAAAAAAAAGAGGAAAAAGAGAGAGATTGCGAGTGAGACATTTCCACCAGGAACCAGTGAAACATTGGAAAAAGCCACTTCAGGTTTTGAGATAAAGACTGAGAAGGGAAACAGTCCCCAAGCAGCAAGAGGGGATTCACAGTAGTTAACAAGAACTCCTGAAAGAGAGTGCTCAGTTTAAAATTCCACCTGAGAAGGGAGGCGGATATGCATAGTTTAACAACCCATATAAAACAATAATGAAGTGCGGTGCCCAGAACTAATTACAAGCTTTGGAAAGAATGTGAAGAAATTAACTAGGATAGTCCCCGTAATTAAGGAGTACAGTTACCCGGAACAAATGGAGAAGCTGGAGTTGTTCTCCTTACAGTGTAGAAGGCTATTGGGAGATTTGCCAGAGAGATTTAAAACCATGAAATGCATAGAGTAAATAAGGAGAAACATTCTCCTATAGACACAAGGTTGATAATAAGACAGTGGTCAATAAAAATACATGGACATGACAGGATGACAAAATATTTTAGAAAGTATTAGGATTTGAAATGCACTTCACTTTGGGAGATAAAGATTCAATGGTAGCTTTCAAAAAGAGAATTAGTTAAATGTTTTGAAGAGAAGTGGCAGGGATATGGGAAAGGCTATAAAATTAAAGTCAGATCAAGTTAGAATATTCACAATAACAAACTTACAGCAGCACCAGGTGGACCTCTTTCTCCTTTTTCACAAAAACATTTTGGTGTTTTGGGGCACTGAAATAAATAAAAAAGATTAGAAAACTAGATATAATGTAATTGTCTACACACAAAAAAAGGAAGATTGATTCAAGAACATAAAAGGTGAATGTATTTTCTGAAGAGGTGGCCAAAGTTGTCTATTATGTACAGAATTCCAGAAGCCAAAATGAATTTCTTACTAAACTTAAAACACCGAACGGCAGCAAGTGACAATTCAATTCTACAGGATCTATTTTGGAATACCAACAATTTTCTGCACCAATTAATTAATTAGATGATAGGATGGACAAACATATCAGGGTCCATCACTGAGACACAAAGATTGGGGCCATGGGAAGAGATGTAGACAGAAGCATTGATTTACAACCAGGTTAAGTGAACAGGCAGATTATGACTGGAATACAGCAAGCAGTTCTTGCCACTTTGCCTCGGGAAAGATGTTTTATCTTTGAAAGGAATGCTGCATAGATTTATCAGAATCATAAACTGGACCTTTAGGATGGTCAATAAATGCTGGTCTTGCCCAGAGACATCCATATTCCAAAAAAAATGAATAAGTTGAAAAAAACGTCATTGATTAAGTTGCAATGAGTGATTATACACCTAGGGTTGTATTCGCTAGAAATTAGAAAGTTAAGGGTTAAGCTTAAAGATTTGAAAACATTAGGGGAACCAAAAGACATGACTAGATAAAATATTTCTGCTGGGTGGAGTACTGGAAACAAGAGAACAGAATCAAATATTTACCAACAATCCTTTCAGGATCAACATTAGGAAACACTTCTTTATCCCAAAGGGTAGCAGAAGGTAGAGACACACAAGTGACAACTCATGCTAAGTTTGCTGCTGAATTTAAATCTAATATTGATAGACCTTTCTTCAACAAAAGGTACTGGGACAAATATTCCACTGATAATCTTTTTATGGCAATAGCCCATACCTGGGCAATTCCTGAATAGAGGCCGTAGTAGTGAAATCTTCCTGTAGCTGACCGTGGGAATTCTGCATGGCCTGGTTGGACTCCTCATGGAATTTAACAGGGCAGCCTGAACTTCTGCAGACTTCCCAGCTCTCAGGCTGGGAAATCCACCCACTGAACATGCACCTGGTTAGCGCGGCATAAGTATAAGTGAGATTGGCACGGGTTGTGGTGAGGTTCCCTCACAGCTCCAGCGACACGTTCAATCCTGAATTCTGGTGCTGTCTGTGTGGAGTGTGCACATTCTCCTGTGACTGCACTGATTTCCTCTGACTGCTCTGGTGTCCTCTCACATCACAAACGTGTGGGTTGGTATGCTATTTAGCCTTTATTTTTTTTACCCTAATGCATAGGTAAGTGGTAGAGCTTAGCAATGGGAATGTGGGGAGAATAAAATAAAATTATTGTAGGATTAGTATAAAAGGGTGCTTGATGGTTGACAGGGAGTTGGTGGGCTGAAGGGCCTGTTTCTGTGCTGTATAACTGTATGATATTATCATCCTTACTCATAATCCCACCTAATTTAGATGGATCTTACTCAGGTAATGATTAAGAGCAGCAATGTTACACAATGGGCCCAAATAGCACACTTAAATTGGAAAAACGTTTCAGAGTTCAGATATGACATCACATGTATTTTGGGAAAAATTAAAATAAGAACCAAAAGTTTCTGAATATTTGAGGCTTACCCTAATTGTCTTTGAAGGGACAACAAGGAACTTTGATAGTAAATTCTTATTTGTATACGGATTTCCTATTCTTTGTTACTTTCAGGTGGTGCGCACACACGTACATGGAAGGCTAAAGGATGGAGGATGAGTCCAGTAAGAACTGGGACTGATGACCATTTCTCAACGAGGATTTAAATTACTGCAAGTTGAGCTAATTCTTTCTTCAATCCTTCTGCAACTATCTCCATTTTATGAAAAGTTGCAATTGGATGATTAATTTAGGATTCTCTATAGGTAAACAATATTCTAAACCATAACCATACTATTGGCAACATCCACAAATCAGTTTCTTTGGAAAATGAATCATACTTACCCCATCATCAACCAGCTCTCCCTGAAAAGATAAAGTACAACATTAGTTTTCTTAAACAGAATTGGACAAAAGAATGTCACCTTGAGATACCAAGCTTCTACAGGGGAGATATGCTTGGGGCCAGAATCAAGGCTATGCTGTTGTACTTCCACTTCTGATTAGTCCTCCCTCTGGAAACAGGTAGGCACTTAGCATTGTAAGGTTTTATTTCACTTCTCATTACTTTATTTTTTGATCCTGAATGATACATTTACCAGAAAGCAATTTAAGGTGGGCAGTTAAGAGGCAGTTGCTGTATTCTGTAACACCAATGAAAAATTCCATGAAGTGTAATGATCCAGATCTAATTTACCCATGTTGTTTAGTTTTGATTTAAACTTTGCTGCACAACCATTGTCTGGGAGCAACCTACTTTATAGAACCCACAAATCTGAAAGGAGAAAAGGACACTTCCTTTGATTTTTTTGATAAATGCATTCAATTTCAGGGGTAGCTGAATCAATTTTACAAACGTAACATTATTACCCCAAATAAAAATTAATCCCATTATTTTTTCCAAAATGATGGACGTTATCACTGTGATGTACCATGGCTTCTCATCCTGTAATTTAACACAGATACTGCAAGCAAGGTGCCACCAGAGATCTGAACTGTACACTATTGCCAACCAAGAAAATATGATCAATCCTTAGAATCAAGAAATGATGGCCTGGATTTTCATACTTCTGTTAATAAAATAAGAGAACAGTACTTCCATTTTAATACAAGTTCATATAAAGTCTCAGTCAAAACCAAACCTCTCATTGACTCAACAGCAAAAACAGCGATTAGAGATCTTTCAAATCTGAACTTCCCACTGGATAAACTTGCTTTTGGTGTCATTAAAAAAATTTTTGCCTTAAAATCTGTGGAATAACTGAGATAAAGAATTCTAAAGTTTTATATCTTCAGCCTAGAGAAATTCCTCCTCATCTGTCCTAAATGACCAATCCTTTATTCCAAAGACTATGACCTCGAATTCTAGGCATCAACCCTGCCAGTCCTTCTCTGAATCAAGCAACAATGGCTTGGATTTTTTGGGTTTTATCAAAAAAGATGCCAGCATTTCAATTTGTCTACCCAACTGGTCACTGTCCTCTCAGAGGAAAAAAAACCTGAAAGATATCAAGTAAAGAATTCATGAAGGAATTTATTGCATTATCCAGATGGAAAACGTTTTTGGAAGAAATTTGTGATGGATTCCTGACTGACAGCATCTGGAAATTTGGGTCTACCTCTTCCCTCTCTCTTGGAATTATTTCTTGTGAGCTGCATTTCTTGTCTATTTCATCTTGTGTTTGAAAGACCCAGTTTGGAGGACCCAGTTATTGGAGAACTGGGGACAATTTGTAAACACTTGTTGCACTAGGTCACAGGCCTCCTCCTGACTGCTCTGTAGAATAAAATGAAGACTAGGAAATACAGATAGTATGTCCCCAAGTAATGATGTCCCACCTCCTTCCCTTTATACCATAGTCCACTGCACTCTCCTAGCAGACTCCTTCTTCTTCAGCACTTTGCCTCTTCCACCTATCACCTCTCAGCTTCTTACATCTCCCCCCTCCCCCACCTACCAACCTTCCCTCTCTTACCTGAGCTCACCTATCATCCGCCAGGGTGTGCTCCTCCTGCTCCCCGACCTTCTTATTCTGGCTTCTGCCCTCTTCCTTTCCAGTCCTGAAGAAGGGTCTCAGCCCGAAACGTCAACTGTTTATTTCTCTCCAAAGATGCTGCCTGACCTGCTGAGTTCCTCCAGCACTTTTTGTGTGTGTTGCTCCAGATTCCAGTATCTGCAGAATCTCTTGTGTCTTCCCTAAGTAATGATAGTGGCTTCTAGGCATTAACATCTATTTTCAGTTTTCACAACTGGATTTCCAAAACTGTGTCATCAGCAAATGACTGAAGAGTCCAAGAAAGTTGATAACTTGTACTGATCATGCAACCACTCAAGACCTTAGACCTTCTAATTGGGAGAACAGTAAAAGGCTGCCAGTTCAAAATGAATACATCCATAATTTTGCTAGAAATGTTGACCAATAAAGAATTTTTTTCTCAAACTTATTTATTTGCAGAGCCACTTTGCAGACCCTCCAAGGAAAAATATTCACGTCTACAAACCACCCCCATCTCCCCCTACCCCTTACCTCCTGCCGTGCTATATAACTACCTACAAAAAATGAGTCAAGTCGCTTGAAACAAAAGGTGCACAATTTTTTCAGCAATTAACTTAAATAAATCTGAGTCAAATCTGTCGTATCTTGCACAAAAAGTAGCAAGAAGAGTACAGTGACCAGCAATTAATTTCTCCCTCTCAGTAAAGAAGTGCTTATCCTTAGCTTGTTATTTGCCCCAAAACACAAGTAAAACTTTGCAAGTTCAACATAATGGAATCAGAGTGCTCAAACCAATACCTACAACTCTTTAACACTGTCATTGCGTATTGTGTCGGAGCATGTTTGGCAGCATATCTCTCCACGTTAATCCATGAGGTGCTGACAAATTGGAATTCAAGTTGGTTCAAACAATAATAATAAAGAACAACAAAAAGCCTACACATTTTTCCAATAAATAATATAAAGGATTATTAAAGAACATTGCATGGCATTTCTGTAGATATGGACAATGTTAAAATTTCAAAGTTTGATTGCTCAAATTGCAAACAAAACGCACGTAAAATATTTATAAAACACCATTCTGTATATTTGTAGAATTCCAGGTTATTCACGGATTATTGCAGAAAACGTAAGAGGTGATATGAGGAATCTCAAAAACATAGTTCCAAAATGAAACAAAAAAAATCTGAGAAACAGAGATTTGTAAACGTTGGGGAATCGTGTGTGAATGAGAGCCTAAATGAGCATAAAATGTCTGTCTGAAAACATTGTAACAACTCTAACTTTCTACACCCACATGGATGGATACATTCAGGGCAGATGACGGATCTGCTCCCTGCCTTACTGTTGGAAGTGGAAGCATGGTTGCGAATAATCTTGTAAATGTTCAGGCCCCGATAAAAATCTTCCTTTGTAACAAGATGCTGCCATTAAACTCGTGGGATAATATTAACCCAATTCTCCTGATAGAAAATACTCGCAGTGACAGGGTCACTGCAACCAATTTTGCTTCCATTTGAAGGCAGTGGAGAGTAAAATTGGAAAGCGTGTAAAACTGAGGATCCTTACACATTGAGAGCAAATGAGTGTGTGAGATGTACTAATGTTGTGCTGTAAAGATTGACGTGTGGGTCCTGTGTGTTAGAGTCCAGCGCCCTTACCACTTCCAGTAAAAGTTTCCCCAGGGCGCCGTGGTCCTGCAGGTTGTGAACGAAGCGGGAAGCAGGCGGGCTGGCCAGCAGGCGCAACTTGGCCGCGTTGGGCGGCTCGGTGGCCACGGGCGACATGCCCACCGTGAAGAACTTGATGCCCTGGTTCTTGGCCTCGGCCGTGGCTGCGTAGATGTCCGGGTTCCTGGGGTGGTCCACGCCGTCGGTCATAAGCACAGCCACCCTGACGCTGCCCGGGACTGCTTCGTTCAGGTAGAGCTGGGTCAGGTTGGTGATGGCATACGTGGTGTAAGTGCCATGGCCGATGTAACCAATGGGCGCGACGCGGGCCCTGAAGGTGGCCGCGCCGCTCCAGTCGCGGAAGGTCTGCTCAATGAGCACCGTACTGGAGTACTGCAGCAGCGCCACTCTGGGTACCAGCCGCCGGCCGCTCGACACCCGCAATTGCTGCAGCCGGTCCACGAAGTCCAGCACAAAGCTCTTCTCCCGGTTGTGGTTGTAGTCTTTGGCGCTCTCCGAACTGTCCAACAGGAAAGCGATCTCCAAACTGCAGTCCTCCTCTGAGAGGTAGGAAAGAAAGACAGTAATTGATTTTGAGAGCTGTTGCAATATTTTTGAATTTACAAAATATAAGCCTGTGGTGAAGAGAAACAAAAAAAATGATGCAACTGAAGACTTTCCACTTTGTCTTCATTTTGCATTGACTTCACAGAAGTGCAGAAGGTTAAGACAAACCATAACGAGCAGGTTATTACATTTTGAAGCAGCTCAGATAATGAAAACACGGAGTCTGCATTGCCTCAGGTGCGGGGTATGTGAAGCAGAATTCTCCAATCCCTATTATTATTTACCCCATACCCACACTTCACGGGCAAACATATAATGCAGGAGTTACTAACGAAGAAAGTTGGGCAGGCTCTAAAAGCAGCAAGGCCCAAAAAGGGTCAAATGGACAGCAAAGTTAAAACAAAAATCTAACATTACCTTGGTCATTTTCGCCTGGTGGATTAGCTGAGAGATATTTAGTTTTCTGTTTCCTAATTAAATTCCCGTCGCCACGTTCTTCATAATCTTGTGATAAAACGTGCTGGTACCCTGCCCAACCCAGGAGCCACCAGAACTGGCAGAACGCTTTCATTCTCCCTGTCAAAATAATAAATCTACATCTAAGCGTGTTATAACAATGATAGATCATTTTCACGAACACATATGTATGTCAGGGTACTTATGAAATGATGGCTTTTTTTGTAATTTACAGTTTTGCCACATTAATCTATTACACATTTGCGGTAAACTTTGTCTACTTTGGTACAGAGTTGTATCAAGTTAATATTAACAAACAAACCGGTGAAAACACACTGGCAGATCAATAGTTCTGCAAAGTGGGCAATCTAAACGTAGGTTGGAGTTACTGTAAATATTACCAGATAGAAGATTCGGCAACCAAACACCTACCACTGGAGGATTCTCAATTGTCTTTTGTCTCCACTGGATTGAAAAGCAGGAGAAGCACAAACAGAATAAGTACGGCCGAGTGTCTGGAGTCGTTCAATTTATTCTCTGGCAATTCTGCCTCTTTTCAATTCAGATATTTAAACTCGCTTCATAAACGTAGGCGGGACAGCCCGAGGATGGTCCTGGAATAGCGAAGACAATTGGCTGCAGCGAGGAACTACAATCTAATTTGAAAAAGGAAAGTTTCTGGGTGTTTGGAGAATTAAAGATACAGGTATTGTGAAAGTGAATTTACAATACCTGCTTTACCCATTCATTGAAGAAAATTATCACCCGGCTGCGAATTACCGAGCAAAATCCCAACATGAAGTTCACAGAGCGCGCTATTAGGCGCTATATAAATAAAGATACAAATACAGTCCCTCTTTCAACAAGTGAGCAATGCTTGATATGCAGAACATTGAAAAAGATGGATACCAATATCAGACTCTTAAGATGTTTCATTTTGGATCATCCATCGAAAGGAATCAACAATTTCTGTTACAAATAAATTGTTAACTCGTTGAACGTTAAGTACTTGGGTGCCCCATCGCCACCGTTCTACCCAGAATTCCAGTCCACGTGTTAGTAACATTCAAGCATGCAGGTTAATTTTGAACTTCTAAGCACCACACTGGAGAAACACCTTTACTAAAGTACATGAAGTGGTTCAAAAGGATGGTTCACCACCACTTTCTCTCGGGTAGTTATAGCTGGACAACAAATGCTGCCTCGCCACTGAAGAGGAAGGGAGACACAACAGGTGAGAAAAACTCGGCTAAGACTAGACACTGCTGGAGTAAGAAGTCTTGCAGAGTCCACTGTTCCTGCACTATTAAGTTTTTTTGCTGAATATTAATGTTTGCTGTAAAGTGTAGGTTGAAAATAGTGTAGTGAGAGAACCATGGCATTTGTCATTGATACATGCACATAGTTTAACCGATGAGGTTTAATGAAAAGTAATTTGAGAAGGGATTTAGAAGGAGGGTGAACTCAAGTTGATGAATTAAATATTAAATTAAAAATATAGAGTGGGGTTAAATACTGGAGTGAGAAAGATAAAAATGACAGCAAGGAAAGAAACATAGTATGTTTTTACAATCTCCTAAATTGTACTGTAACTTGATGAATGAGACATCACACTTATCATTGTTTTCTGTCTGAACCAGAGAGGCTGATTGGCAGTCTTTAACCATCATCATGTGCACCACCCTGCCAATTGCTAGAATTAATTTTCTATGACAAGTTTGAAGTGTAATTCATGTGCAGATATACCAAGTTCATGAAGGTCTTGGAGTGTTAACTATTTTTGAGGAGCGACTGGAAGGGTGTTGCTTTCAGTCAGCAACTTGTAATGATTTGCTCTTCTTGAGGTTATCACTTCCTCAGTAGAAGTGGTTGGCCACTTTGATCAAACACCATTATTATTTGGTAAAATTTGAGCTGCTTGTTATTTAATTTGCTATTTAATTTACTATTTTATAGAATGATCAGTATAAAGCTCCACTTAAAAAAAATAATGACCCTTAGAAAGTAATATGCCTTTCCAAGAACATTTTCTCAATTGTAAATCTGGAGAAAATAGAGATTAATTTCTTTGGTTGCACCAACAGCACCATTTGCTTCTTTAAACTTGTAAAGGCAGATCTAATTGGGGTTGTTATTTATCTAATAACTGGTTACCTGAAACCATTTGCTGTATGGAATTTAGCACTGTGTTCTGGCTGGTAGGTTACAATTTTGTTTAAAGTGAACATCTGCTGGGTCAGAGGTTGAGCAGAATATAGGTTGTTGCCATATGATGGTTAGAATATTACTGTCTGTCTAACAGAACACCTGATAACCGTTATTTCCCAAGATTGTTGTGTTATGATCTGTGAAGCTTCATTACCTCCTGTAGGCTTGAAACAATCAGTGTAATGGAGTTGTCAGATGGGAATGATCAACTGAAAAGATATGATTGAAACTCAGTATCTGCTTTCAACCCTCCAATTCAAATCTAATAATTTACAAAATTTTATGGTCAATTTACTGTGTATAACAAGTGGACTTGTATATAACGTCTGCTTGTTAACAGCCATGTATAGTAGTTCAAATGATGGTGTTAATCCAAAGTGCTTTGCTGATTATATTCTGTAAATATGACCTAAACTACTGATTCATAACCAGTGTTGAAGATAACTTCTTTTATGCCGGGGGGGGTCATATTTGACTCTCAGGACCCACTGTTACAACAAATGTGAGTGTTCACCAACCTTAAAACAATTGCAGTCTAACGGCAGGAATGGTTATTGCCATTGCCAAAGTATTCCACACTGACAGAAGTGCTTGAATAAAGGAGATCCAGTATCAATACTCAACTGTTCAACTTGGAAAGTTGTAAATTCATTCACCCAGCAGTTCAAGTTCTTAAGAGTGAAGAGACATCTTGTACTGATACTAGCTATAGGAAATTGAAGGGTGGACAATTAAGATGTTTCTGAAAGCTCCATTACTTTGATTTGCTTAATATCTAAAAATTCTATTGATCTCTTTCTTGAACATACTGAATGGCTATGCTGCCACAGATCTCTTGGGTTGAGAATTCTAAAGTTTAACTAGATGGTAGATGAAGAAATTTCTTCTTATCTCAGTCTTGAATGGCTGACCCCTTTTTCAGATACTGTGACATCTGGTTCTAGAAGCACCAACCAAGGGAAACATCAGCCCTGCCAACCCCTGTAAGAATTCCATCTGTTTCACTGCAAACACCTCTCATTCTTCCAAACTCGGGAGAGTATAGGCGTAGTCTGCTGAACCTCTCCTCATACAGCAGACCCAGAGTCCCTGGAATCAATCTGGTGAATCTGTGCTGCACTATCTCAGTTGCTAGAATATCCTTGTTTAGTTAGGGAGACATGATTAAGTGTATAATATTCCAGTTATGGTCTCACCCGGGCCCTATATAATTCTACTCAAACTTTCTTGCAATAAGGGCCAACGTACTATTTGCCTTTCTAATAGCTTATGCGCCTGCATGATACTCATTTCAGTGATTCATGTTCAAGGGCATTTGGATCCCTCTGAACACCAGCACCTTTCAAACTTTCACCATTTAAAAATATTTCACCTTTCTATTTTTTTCTACTAAACCAGATGACAATATATCCCATTCTGCTCTGACGTCGCCCATTCATTTAACCTGCATCTTCCTGAAGCCCCTCTGTATCCTTCCCTTAACCCACTGTGCCACCTAGTTTTGTATTATCAGACAACTTGCATTTGATCCCATCATCCAAATCATTGAACAGCTGGGGCCCCAGCATTGAAGCCTGCAGCATGCCACTAATCACAGCCTCCCAATTTGGAAAAGAACTGTTTATTCTTACTCTCTATTTTTTTGTCCATTAATCATCCTCAATCCACACCAGTAGATTACTCCTAATACCTTCCACTCTAATTTTGTTTTATAACCTCTTGTGGTACCTTATCAAAGGCCTACTGTAAGTCCAAATGCACTATGCCATTCAATTCACCGTTACCTGTTTTGCTAGTTTGAACCTTAAAAATGTACAACATTTTTTAAATGTGATTTCCCTTTCATAAATCCTATTACATTGTATTATTTTCTATATGTCATGTTACCACTTCCTTAACAATAGATTCCATAGTCTTATGACATTGTTATAAATGGTTTTAATCCTTCCAAGTTATTATGACATTTAACAGAAAAAACAAATGAAATATATTGGCAGCTGGAGGATGTAACTTGACTTTTTCCAGTTCTGTAAGTATTTGCTACAGTCAGATATACAACACATTCCACTCTGCTGCAGTGAAAGAATTGCAGGGAGGATAAGAAGAAGAAAGGACTTGGGGTCCTCTTGCAGGATACCCTAAAGGTTAACCTCCAGGTTGGGTTGGCGGTAAAGAAAGCGAATGCTATGTTGGCATTCATTTCAAGAGGAATAGCGTATAAAAGTAAGAATGTGTTGATGAGGCTCTATGGGGCACTGGTGAGACCTCATTTGGAGTACTTTGTGCAGTTTTGGGCCCCTTATCTTAGAAAGGATGTACTGATGTTGGAGAGGGTGCAGAGAAGATTTACAAAGATGATTCCTGGAATGAAAGGGCTGACGTATGAGGAGCGTTTGTCAGTTCTTGGACTGTATTCATTGGAGTACAGAAGAATGAGAGGGGACCTCACAGAAACATTTCGAATGTTGAAAAGACTGGACAGAGTAGATGTGGCCAAGTTGTTTCCCATGGTGGGTGAGTCCAGGACAAGAGGGCACAGTCTTAGAATTAGAGGGTACCCATTTAGAACAGAGATGCAGAGAAATTTCTTTAGCCAGAGGGTCGTGGATTTATGGAATTTGTTGCCACGTACAGCTGTGGAGGCCCTATCATTGGGGGTGTTTAAGGCAGAGATTGATAGGTATCTAATCAGTCAGGGTATCAAAGGATATGGGGAAAAGGCTGGGAATTGGGGCTAGATGGGAGAATAGTTTAGCTCATGGTGAAGTGGCGGAGCAGACTTGATGGGCTGAATGGCCTACTTCTGCTCCTTTGTCTTGTGATCTTGTGAAAGGGTATTTAGTTCCTATAGTTCTCTCAAACTACTGTATTTGCTTATAACACAGGACTGCCTTTCGGACCATCGAATCTAGGTTATCTCATCGAGCAATCCCATTTTCCCATTATTATTCCCTGTAATCTATTCTCCCCACATTCACATCAACTCCCCTTGGATGCCACCACTCACCTACTCATTAGGGACAACTTACAATGACCAATCAACCCACCTACCTTCTTTGGGTTGTGGGAGGGATGTGGTTCCCAGGGGAAACCACGTGGTCACAGGGAGAATGTACACACTCCACACAGGCACCACCAAAGGTCAGTAACCCAAATCACTGGAGCTTTAAGGCAGCAGCTCTTCTGGCTGCACTACAATCCCACCCATAATTAGTTTTTTTTTCTCAGGATGAGTTTCAGGAAGATTATTTCTCAACAATTAGGCATTTTAAACCAAGCCTCACAATGATCAGTCTATTTTCTAAATATTAAGATTAAATTTATTTTAGGTATTTACTCACCGTAAATACTGGCTTTTTTTTAGCAGATGATTTTCCTAACCATTAATTTTAATAGACAGGAAAATTGTGGGGTGTTAAGCACAAAAGAAAGATTGGATTTATTAGTAACTTTCATAGCTTCAGGTCATCTCAAAAAAGTCTTTTGAAGTGCTGTCACCATTATAAATGCAGCAATCAATTTGCACACAGCAAACTCCCACACACACAAATTGTCTGAGCAGAATTTTTTTTGACATTGATTCAGGGATAAATGTCAGGACTTAAGGAACAACTACCCAGTTCTTCAAAATAGTGTCATAGGATATTTTACATCTCCTGAAAAGGCAGCCATATTTTAGCATCTAACCTGAAGGATGGCTCCTCTGGCAGTGCAGCACTCCCTCATAACTGCACTGAATGTCAGCATACTAATTCAAAGGCAAGAGTGCAACTTACTGAGCCATATTTGACAGCTCCAGTTTCAATAATTATATAAACATACCTAGAGATGATTTTAATTTTCCCCATCTATGCAAACTGGGTAGATGGCCAGTTAACATCAACATTGTGACTTGTCTGTTGAAGGTACCACTATCATTGTATAGTTTTGCCCTCTGACCTACTCTGCCAAACAGGTGAGAGGGACACCTGCATCACTTGGAGTGGTCCCTCTTTATAAATGCAGATTGGTCTCTGAAGGTCATTGGGGCTTGGTTGCAGTTTTAAGCAATGGCCTGTGTAATGATATTATGGAGAGTTTGGCCTCCATTGTCCCAGACCTCTACACTGACCCTCCATACTATCTTTTCGGGTTGTGAGGCCTTGTTGAACATCCTCCTAATCACTTATTGGATACTGTAGCTAATCATTTGCTCCTTGTCCTATTTGGCTACCATCCATAAGTTTTGGTTGCAAGACAGATGAGACTAGGCAAACATGACCTGAGAGTTAAAATCCCCTGGGCCTCATTCTGGCAAGGATGGAATGATGTGTCATTCCCCTTGGTCCCCAACTGCATAGCACCCGTACAATTGGGCACTTGCTGTCAATTGGTGAAGAGGCAACATTTTAAGGATAAGAAATAAGAAAACATAGATAAAAAATTATGAAGTCAAATAATACTTATGACATTTATGAGTAGGACATTTTCCTCATTGAATACTGTCTCTTTTATTTTGCTGTAGGTTATTTTGAGAATGTACTAGCACAATGTTGCCAGCACAGAATGGGATTTAAGTCATTAATACGAAATTCTGTGAACTTTAGATGCACATTGAGAGATATATTGACTTTGACTTTTGAGGGTAACACAAAATGCAAATTGCAGCTAAAAATGGAGCTTTTCCGAAAAGAATGATTTCATTGCTGCAGGACTTTTCTTGTCTCTTTCTGGGCATTCCAAAGTACTGCACAGCCAATAAAGTACCTTTGAAATGTAGTTATTGTTGTAACAACTAAATTGTAGACAGCAAGCTCCCTCGACCAGTGCTCTGAGAACAACCTGTCAGTATATTTTCACTGATGTTGCTTGAGGAAGGCTAAAGGAATAAAATAACTTAGCAGATCTGTACTCAAGTTGTCAGTAGCTTTTTTAAAATTTATTCATTCTTCAGGATGTGTGTGTCCCTGACAAACATTTATAGCCCATCCCTAAATCCCCTTGAGAAGGTGGTAGTAAGCTGTCACCCTCAACCACTGCAGCACTTCTGATCAAGGTACTCCCACCGGTGTTGTTCGACAGGGCCTTCCAGGATTTAGATGCAGCGACAATGAAGGACCAGTGATGTTTCCAAGTCAGGAGATTGTGTGACTTGGAGGGGAACCTGCAGGTGCTTGTGTTTCCATGCACCACCTGCCTCTCTTCTTAATGATGGAAGTCCAGGTTTAGGAGTTGCTGTTGGAGTAGCCTAGGTGAATAACTGTAGCAGTGTGCAAGTCTGGGAAAAGCTTTGCACAAGAAGAGATATAAGCATAAGAGTATTTTAATTTAGATTTGAAAAGATTTCTGAAATTAAACAAATATTCAGATAGTGTGTAGGGGATCTACAATAAGTAAGGGGACAATGTTGGGACATATCTCATTGCACCCGGTCAACCCCTTGCGTGGGATGTGGAGGGCTGATCTTGTTGACCCTTCACACTTAAGGATCAAGCAATGAGCCATAACAAAGACCCAAGTGAATAGGCCACAGCCAGTGTTGTGATGAGGCCCTGCCCCAGAAGACCATGTCATGCCTTGACAGAAGGCACAGCTGGGGGCAGAGTTTCACCTCTTGTCGAAGGTAGGGCTGTAAATTAGAAAGTCTTCAGTATCACTGATATTCAGAGGCATTTGTAAATAATTACAATAGATAAGAGTGAATTACAAAATAGAAATTAACTTTAAAGTAAAACATACAATTAAAAACATTAATTAAGAAATTGTAAAAAAAAATCCCTTCCAATCTCTGGGCTGAGGATCCCCACTGACATGAATGACAATTCTGACCTTATACCAAATATGACTGCAGTTGGATTGGCAAGTTAATTGAATGCCATATCAATTAGCAGCATACGATAAATTCAGTCTTGTTGCTTTAAGTACTTGAAGGAGCATAATCAGAAATCAAGATACATGTTATCTGGCTCTCACATAGCAGAACTAAGAATTAATAATTTCAGTTTTTAGACCAGAGCGAATGATAAAGCATATGTGATAAATAATAGTGCTTCTATTACCATTGATGCTAAAAGAAAAAAATATGAGGGTTCATCGACTTTTCAAACTCCTCCAGCATTCCTTTCATTTTTACTCTCATTTTTTCAACTGGCATTATCGGAGGTATGTAGACTGTAATAACCCCAGGGTTGTTATTTGACCTGGGAACAAATTCTGAAAGAGCTCTATTAGAAATGATTTGCAGAATTGTAAATGATTACTTGTCACCATGTTTTTAATAAGTCATCTTCAAAATATACTTCAGGTTGTAGTTGATGTGCCATGTTTACATTCTGTACTCACAATCTAACAAGCAAGCTACTGACCAATCCTATTTATCTGAGGGATGTGCTGGTCAGCGCCTGACAGTGGTGAAAAGAAGAATGAAAACACAGCACAAAATGAGACAAAGTAAAAGACGTGCAGGATTGTGTGAAGGAAAACAAAAGTTTTATCAAAGAAATAATTAAGAAAGATCCTGGAATACAGTAATTATTGCAGAGTTATGACTGTGAGTATGAAATCATGTTGTTAAAGTCGACCCGTGCTTCTGTAAAGAATCAGACAACAGCAGAACCAAAGAACTTACGATAAATGCTTTATTAGCTTTTGCTAGCGGGAGTGGGGGAATACAGAGAGAGAGTAAACCATGTAACCCTAACTCTATACCGAAACGCACTCAAAGAAGACTTGGTTACAGCGTATTTTTATGCTCATTTTCGTGGGAAAATTAGGTGAGAAGTTACACTTACACAGGCAATTGTTTACATAAAGTTTCTAGCATAACAAGATATATCTAAAAAAGATCTACTTCTTTCCCACTTGCACCTGCCATTAAAACTAGACGTAACTAAATCACACCATAGTGAGATCATTCTTTACCTTGAGAACCCTTTTACAATGAGAGCCATACCAAGAAGCTTACTATTAACTCTTACACTGCCAGTCGTTAACCCTTGCGCTCCCAGCTATCTTTCACAATGTGATCATTGCTGCCTTCCTGCTCTTCCACATGTTGTCCTTCCCCACCCCCTAGCTTGTGGCTTGTGGGCCTTAAAGGAGGAAAACACAAGCTCAGGGGAAGAGGACACTAGGGAAGAAAGTAGAGGTACATAATTACATTATCTTCATCTTCCGAATCAGAATATACTGGAGGGGATGAAAGTGAGATGTAGTGAGAATTTGGAATAAGGATAGTGTGGCGACCCACCTTCGACGCAAGCGAACTGGCTCCGAAGTCGGTGCGCGCGTCGGCAGACAGGCCAGCCACAAAATGGCGCTGGGCTGCCTTCTTCAACAGCAAGGGGAGAAAGCCCGCGTGTGGGAAGAGGTTCGGTTGGTGCATGTCTGATGTCGTTGCCGCGCGTTGAGCGTGGGAACTTAACTGCTTAAAAGCCAGCACGGCAAGATTCGAATAAACCAGTCTCGAGTTCAACCCACCGACTACGTGTCGTTATTCCTAGCTTAGTGTGTAGCCCATCACTACATTGGTGACCCCGACAGTCCAAACAGGATTTGGACCAAAGATGATCGACTCTTCATCCGTTCACGCAGTTTCGCTGAAACTGCCACCCTTCTGGACGCTGCGACCACGCCTGTGATTTGACCAAGCAGAGGCCCAGTTCCAGATTCGGCAGATATCTTCTGATTCCACACGTTACTATTACATGGTGAGCTCCCTTGACCAGGAGACAGCCACCCAGGTTGAGGATTTCATACAGTCGCCCCCAGAGGAAGGCAAGTATGCAGCATTCAAAGCGCTGCTCATACGGACCTTCGGCCTCTCACGACGGGATCGCGGTGCCCACTTGCTGCACCTGGACGGTTTGGGGGACCAGCCGCTGTCAGCATTAATAAATGAGATGCTGGCCCTGGCTGACGGACACAAGCCCTGCCTCATGTTCGAGCAGGTGTTCCTAGAGCAGCTACCCGAGGACATACATCTGCTACTGGCCGACGCAGATCTCAGTGACCCCCAAAAGGTAGCGGCCTGGGCAGACGTGCTGTGGAAGGCCAAGAAGGAAAGCGGGGCGTCCGTCGACCAGATTACCAAGCCACGTGCCCAACGCCAGGACAGAGCAGGCCCGGCAACGGAGCGCACGTGACCCAGAGGCAGGAGTGAGGAGGCCACTGTACAGTGGTGTTTCTACCACCAGCGGTGGGGCGCAGCAGCCCGCCGGTGTCGCCCGCCCTGTGAGTTCTCGGGAAATGCCAAGGCCAGCTGCTGCTAATGGCTACAGCGGCTGGCTGCCAGGACAGCCTCTTGTACGTCTGGGACAAACAGTCGGGAGTCTGCTTCTTGGTCGACACCAGAGCAGAAATCAGCGTCTTACCCCCGACGGGGTACGACACCCGCAACAGGGAGATGGGACCCACCCCGAGGGCCGCAAACAGCAGCACGATACGCACCTACGGCACCCGCACCGTGCAGCTCCAGTTCGGCACCAGCTGGTTCACATGGGACTTCACACTGGCCACCGTGGCCCAACCACTCCTGGGGGTGGACTTCTTGCGAGGTCACAGCCTACTGGTCGACTTGCATGGGAGAAGGCTGGTCCATGCCAAGACTTTCCAGATGTTCTCTTTGGGCAAAGCCAAGTTGCCGGCCCCACACTTGGACTCTGTCACGCTGTCGGACAACGAATTCACCAGAATCCTGGCGGACTTCCCATCGGTTCTGGCACCGCAGTTCACGGCAGCCATACCCAGACACAGAGTACAGCACCACAGTCCGACCAAGGGACCACCCCTCCACGCCCGCGCACGACGGCTTCCCCTGGACAAGCTCCACCTGGCGAAGGAGGAGTTCAAGAGGATGGAGGAATTGTGGATCGTATGGAGGTCAGACAGCCCATGGGCTTCCCCCCTACACATGGTGCCCAAAGCAGCCGGGGGCTGGAGACCATGTGGCGACTACCGTCGACTGAATGAGGCTACAACCCCAGACCGCTACCCCATGCCGCACATGCACGACCTTGCAGCAAACCTGCACGGGGCAAGCGTCTTTTCCAAGGTGGACTTCGTCTGGGGATACCATCAAATCCCGGTACACCCTGAAGACATCCCCAAGACAGCACTCATTACCCCATTCGGCCTGTTCGAGTTCCTCCGAATGCCGTTCGGCCTGAAGAATGCCGCACAGGCATTCCAGCGGCTAATGGATGTGGTGGGACATGACCTGGACTTCGCGTTCATCTATTTGGACGACATCCTCATAGCCAGCAGAAATCGTCAGGAGCATCTGCCTCACCTCCACCAGCTCTACTCCCACCTGAGTGATTTTGGCCTCACGATCAACCTGGCCAAATGCCAGTTCGGACTCGACACCATCGACTTCCTGGGCCATAGGATTACCAAAGACGGGGCAACGCCCCTGCCCGCCAAGGTGGAGGCGATCTGCCACTTCACCCGGCCCAACACAGGAGTTCGTGAGTATGGTCAACTTCTACCGCCGTTTCCTCCCCTCAGCAGCCCGTGTCATGCGCCCTTTGTTCACCCTGATGATGGGTAAAGGCAAGGACATTACTTGGGACGAAGAGGCTGCGGCCGCTTTCGTCAAAGCCAAGGAAGCCTTGGCAGACGCCGTGATGCTGGTGCACCCCAGAACGGACATTCCAACCACCCTCACAGTGGATGCATCAAACACGGCAGTCGGTGGGGTGCTGGAGCAACTCATCGAGGGGCGCTGGCAACCCCTGGCGTTCTTCAGTAGGCACCTGCAGCAACCCGAACTCAAGTACAGTGTTCTCAACTGGGAGCTGTTAGCACTATATCTGGCCATCCGACACTTAAGGTATTTCTTAGCGGGCAGGCCATTCACCACGTTCATGGACGACAAACCGTTGACCTTCGCGTTCACGAAGGTGTCCGATCCCTGGTCAGCCCGCCAGCAGCGACATCTGTCCTACATCTCCGAGTACACGATGGACATCCAGCATGTCTCAGGAAAGGACATCATCGTGGTGGACGCAATCTCCAGACCAGCTATCCAGGCCCTGTCCCGGGGGTGGACTATGCAGTGCTAGCGGAGGCGCAGCAGGCAGGCGATGAGTTGCCCAGCTACAGGACCGCAGTCTCGGGTTTGCAGCTGCAGGACTTCCTAGTAGGCTCAGGTGGGAGGACCCTCCTGTGTGACGTGGCTATCGGCCAACCTCGCCCCATCGTCCCGGCAGCCTGGGTGGCGGCGAGTTTTTGACTCCATACACAGTTTGGCGCACCCATCCATCAGGACAACCGTCTGGATGGTCTCCATCAGGTTCGTGTGGCACGGCCTTCGCAGACAGGTCAGTGAATGGGCCAAAATGTGCGTGCAGTGTCAAGCAGCCAAGGTGCAGCGGCACACCAAAGCCCCGCCGCAGCAGTTCGACCCCACCCACCGGAGGTTCGACCACATTCATGTGGATATCGTGGGGCCCCTGCCAGTGTTGAGAGGAGCACGGTACCTCCTAACTATGGTAGACCGGTTCACGAGATGGCCAGAGGCGGCCCCGCTCACTGACACCTCTGCCGATTCCTGCGCCCGAGCGCTGATCGCAACCTGGGTAGCACATTTCAGGGTACTGGACCACATTACCTCCGACAGAGGTGCCCAGTTCACCTCCAGCCTGTGGTCGTCCACAGCCAGCCTATTGGGAGCACGGTTACACCACACTACTGCCTACCGTCCACAGTCGAATGGACTAGTGGAACGTTTCCACAGTCACTTGAAATCAGCTCTCATGGCCCGCCTGTAAGGGCCTAACTGGGTGGACGAGCTCCCCTGGGTCCTGCTTGGAATCTGCACAGCACCCAAAGTGGACCTGCGCACCTTGTCGGCCAAGCTGGTGTACGGCGCACCCCTGGTCGTCCCAGGAGAGTTCCTACCAGCCCCAAGGGAGCAAGAGGAAGAACCCGCGGCAGTCCCGGACAGGACTACACGAGAGGCTCGGCAACCTGGCCCCCGTACCGACTTCACGGCACGGACAGATCCCCACCTGCATACCCAAAGGCCTGCAGGACTGTAAGTTCATATTTGCATGGAGGGACGCACACTGGACACCGCTACAGTAGCCGTATGAGGGCCCGTTCGAGGTACTCAAGAACAACAGGTCCACATACGTTCTAGACGTTGGGGGGGGAAAGAGGAGGTTTTCATGGTGGACTGGCTCAAACCAGCCCATGTGGACTTGGCACAACCAGTCGAGGTTCAGGCTCCGCGGCGCAGAGGCAGACTGTCCAAACAGCGACTGATTCAGGCTGTGGACTTTGGGGGTTTATCACTGGTTCTGGGGGGGTGGGGGGGGGGTTTATGTGGCGACCCACCTTTCACGCAAGCAAACTGGCTCTGAAGTCGGCACGCACGTCGGCAGACAGGCCAGCCACAAAATGGTGCTGGGCCTTCTTCTTCAACAGTGAGGGGAGAAAGCCCGCGCGCAGGAGGAGGTTCGGTTGGCTCACGTCTGATGTCATCGCCACGCGTCGAGTGTGGGAACTTAACTGCTTAACAGCCAGCACGGCAAGATTCGAATAAACCAGTCTTGAGTTCACCCCACCGACTACATGTCGTTATTCCTAGCTCAGTGCATAGCCCATCGCTACAATAGAATTAATTTCCATTGTTTCAGCCCTCCACAGTGTTTGCAAGATTGCTCCAAATATGACCAGCATTGTCTATTCCATGAAAATAAGAACATGCAACCAGCTAGGTGCTGCTGCCTCTGGTAATGAACTGTGCTCCTGTAAGAGACAGGCAAATATGTTAGTGAGTGTCATGCAATATGTTGTGATGATGTAATGGTCATGGTTACATCGCTGGTAGTGTGTCAAACTATCGGATTGCAGCAAATCTAGTGTGTGAGAATGAATGTCAGGTGATAGCAGTGCTTGATAGAAATTGTTGGTGGGTGAGTAATGGGGGTGTGGTTCATTATTCAGGGATGGATTTGTCATCACATACCCCTTTAATGTATTCTTTTTACTTCAATTGATGCCTTTTTGCTCACCTCTCTAAGTTCGACTCTATGTCTTCATTTGGACACTTGTCCAGGCATGTGAACTTTCTCAGAGTGCATCTATGGACTGGCGTTAGGAATATATTTTACAGAGGCATCTTAGCAATCTCTATGGCTGTGACCAAGAAATCTTCATCTCCACATTGTAGTGTGAAAAATCATGTTTTCTGTGCGTACATCTGTGGCTTCATGTGGTAATCTGGGCAGAAGGTCACAATTATGTTTTCCTTTGATGAATGACATTCTATCACACAGTCATACTGTGACAACAAAACTGTCTACCTCAGTATTCTGGAAGCTGCTGTTGGCATTGTTGCTTTGGGACCTTTGATTATCAATACTGGGTTGTGATCCAATATGAGAACAAAGAGTTGTCCCAGTAGGAACTGATGAAACATTTTTTAATTAGGGCTTCCTTCCCAATTTATGCACTGTCGTTCTCTCTTGTTAGAAATATGGAGAAATACATGGCTAATCCTGCCCATCTTCCAAAATATGGCCTATGACAACACCTATGTCATAATGAGGCATCACAAGTGGGCTTTTAGATCATCACCATGTCCTAGTGAATCAATAGAGATCAATACAATACAAGCTGCACTTATATTTATCAAATTATTTTTATTGAGTGTCAGTTCACTTTCTCAATCCTCATAAGAAGTTGATATATGCAGCAATGTTACATCAGGCAAGAAACTGGAAGAATATTGATTCATGCCCAGGAAAGACCTTAAATCCTCAAACCCTTGAAAACCAAAGAATAAGAGATAGTATCGTCCTTGTCTTTAACAGGTTGTAACCATCAACATTTGTCTTCAGACCTGCATACACCATCAGTAGGTATATAAAGGCACAATTAGAATGTTTCAATTTCTGATGGTGGAGATCCCTCGGTACTTGCTCAACATACTTGGATTGTGCTTTGTAATTAGTTGTAAGTGATTAGGTGATTGTGTTGGTTGCACTGGTAATTACTGATGCCCTAGACAATTTTGCCCATTCTGTTTGAAAGATCTCTGTGAGAATTTAACACTGTTAACAATGAACATTGGAATAAAACCCTGTATGTGTTGATGGTAGGCTACCTCTGACTGTGCTGTGCTACATCCTGCTCAGCATGATTATACTAAAGGTCAATTTTGCTGAAAAATCTGGTCCCCTGCTGCAAGTGTAAAGATGTTGGGACAATGGCAGGGGACGTTGTTTATTATTGCCTGTCTGATTTTAAAGTTACATTGTAATTCAGACTGCCTTACCTGCCTTTGGTAGAAATACTAGTGCTGTTGCCCAACTGCTATGAGTTACTTTGATCAAAAGTATTTCTTTCCAGTTTCATAGAAGCTTTCTTTCACTCAGCTCATCAAAGGAGCAGGTGCAGCCTTGATAGATGAAAGAGTGATTAGACATTGGGTTTAATCTATATATGTTACAGAAATGAACACAATGTAGCTGCCAAAGGTCAGTATACGATTTAGTGTGTGAAACAAAAATACTGCAGTTCATTAAATGACTACAGTGGTAAAGTAACTTTCAGAAAGTAACTAACATCAGTTACAATTTACTTTGACAATTGTCACACCAATTGAAAAGATGTATTTTGTTGATTTACTTTTACAGTATTGACAATCATACAGTTCTCTCAGTAGAAGCAGAGCATTATTGAGCTACACTTGGAACTAATTATTCATCTGCTCAGATTTGATTGTTTGTTAGATTTCAGAAGACCAGTGTTTCTATTCATAATGTGAACTTCATTGATCTAAAAAGTATTATCTCATATCAGGCTTACATTGATTATCATTGGTTTCTATTTTCCAAACTCGCATGCTTGGGTCTGCTTCATTTTCCCATTCCTGAGCTACCCAAGAGGTTCAAGAAAGGGTGAAGCAGATGCGCCAATTTACCCCATTTCTTACAACACGATTGTGAAAAATGCAACAAAAAATATATATAAACATCATAAATATTTGCCTCTTGATTGTGCTGATATTACTATGACTTAACTGAGAAAGATGGAAAAACTATCCAGCTCTAATATGTAGTATCCAAAGACAAATCACATTATTCAAAGCAGGAAGATTGTAGAAATAAGTTTGCTTTGTGTTACGGACTCAGTGAATGTCCCTTTAAGATAGAGAGTGTGTGTGTATGTGTGTGTGTGGGGCGTGCTTACGTCAATAGAAGATAAAGGACGTAATGACGTTGTTGAAGAAGTTAGAAGAAGAAGGAGAGAGAGAGAGAGAAGGGAGAGAGACACCAGCCTGCTTGTTTTTCTCTATCGATGGATGAGAAACAATAACTGTGTTTGCTACTGAAATCCATGTATGGAAGTTGGAAGTAATCCAGTGGAGTTCACTTTGTTGCTGACCTGTAGAAGGAAACAGGTATTTGTGTGTGGACGACCACGATTCGGATGCTTTTCGGGGTGAGGAAGACACTACCGAGTAAACGCTGAAGTGTCGTTTGGGGTTCCATCGTGGAACATTTGGATTTTCGTATTTACTCTCCCTATGTTCTCTACGTCTACGTCTCATCTTCAGACAACGGTGGTTGTTGAAGAAGCCCTTGCTCATGTTTCACCTTATGGCTTGCGGAACTGAACTTTAAGAACCATTCCGGAACTTGGAGTTTGGGACTTTGTCACACACACACATGAAGAGTTTAGTTTTGGGGTTAACGTTCAAAGTTTAACATTTTTGAATTCTAACATACTAACATTTTTACTTTTATTTTACGTATTATCATAAGTAGTGATTAATAAAATAGTTTTTAACACTGAATCACGCTCAGTGTGTTTCCTTTGTTGCTGGTTCGTGACATTTGTAAGATATTTGTTAAAATGTCAAAGCATGTGTTAAAGTATACATACATTGAAAGACTAATCGCCAAATCAAGTTTTGTGTCTTCTTGATTTTGTAGTATTTCTTGAACTTTGTAATTTTGTAATGTTTTTTGGATTTTACTTATTTCTCTATATGGAATCTAGAAAATGTATTAAACCAAAAGTACAGAGGTAAATTTCCATATGCATGGTTAACTATTCCATAACATGTCCTAAGTGTATATAAATATAATTTTTCATCTTAAATTTTGGGCATTCACAACATTATTTGAATTACAACATCCTTAACTGACCTGCAAGTCCCTTAGGGAACCATTATTACTAATCAGGTGTTATGAAAAGCCTGCAAGGAATGCAGGAACCTATAGGTTACTCAAAGATTTCTTACTGACAAGAAAACCTGCTAAAAGGCCAGACTGTACAAGAAAATTTTAGATTTTGAGTGCCTTTCAAATTATAAGCCTCTGTGATTTGCATCTTAAATGAGGTGAGAGGTTAGTGGCACTTGGGAGAATAGCAATATGAAACATCTGATATTTTTTGAGACTTGGTTGATTTTGCAGCTGTTATAGTTTTTATTAACAGGACAATTTTTGTTCACTTGTTATTGGTGGAGTCTTAAAATGTGATGAGAATATCAGTAAATGTAGAGTTTTTAAAAAATTGTGTTTGTGTCTCCATGTACCTGCAAGTGCCTTTTAAATGTTGTTTATGTACCTGCTTCAACCACTTCCTCTGGCAGCTCATTTTATATATGGACCACCGTCTCGGTGAAAAAATTGCCCATCAGGTTCCTGTTAAATCTCTCCCCTCTCACTTTAAACTTGTGCCCTCTAGTTCTTGACTCCCCAACCCTGGGAAAAAGGCTGTGTGTATTCACCCTATCTATGCCCCTCATGATTTTATACACCTCTATAAGATACACTGCTCCAGTGAAAAAAAGTCATAGCCTGCTCAACCTCTCTCTATAACTCAGTGCCTCGAGTCCTGGCAACACCCTCATAAATCTTTTCTGCACTCTTTCCAACTTAATTGCAGGGTGACCAAAACTAAACACAATATTCCAATGCGGCTTCACCAACATTTTGTGCAACTGCAACATAACATACCAACTTCCATACTCAGTGCCCTGACTGATGAAGGCCAGCATGCCAAGAGCCTTCTTCACCACCCTGTCTACCTGTGATGTCACTTTCATGGAAACCATGTACTTGTACTCCTAGATCCTTCTGTTCCACAATACACCCCAGAGCCCTGATGTTCACTGTGAAAGTCCCTCCCTGATTTGTCTTCCCAAAATGCAACACCTCGCACTTATCTGAATTAAACTCCATTTTGGTCATGCTGGGGAATAAATATCATCCTGAAATATTATTGATTGTTTTCCAGGAAAATCTATTAAAATAAATGTTCCAAGGTATGCACAAAGGCAGATTGCACACTTACATTTTACCTTGGGCATAGCATGCTTATTGCTGGAATCCTTGGAATTAGTTCTAGATTCATCACAACATAAGCAATGTATGCCTGATTGCTAAATGATGTTTTCATAATGAAATAAATCATTGAAATCATAACTGTCAAGATTTTGTATATGCTTTCCTTGTTATAATATGAATATTTGGGATCGTTTAGAGTCTTGACATTACTTGTTTTACTGCAATATTACCATCCATTTCAATTTTGAAAAGACCCCAAAAATCAATTTGTTTTGACTGTTCTAATAATTCAACACATGCCAAATAACATGATTTTAGTTTTCAGGTGTTTTTTCATTGTTAAATGAATTTGTAAAAGAAAATGCTTAGATTAGTTTTAACCTCAAAAAAGCAGTCTGTACTTTAGAAATGTAATGTTTCCATTGACCACATTGGAGGGTTGTCATGGGAACAAAGATTTATGAAGATAGTTCTGTGCTCTGGCCAAATAATGTTTACCTGCACCTACTAAGTGGTAAGTCTTATCACTGGAATATGCAAGGGATTTTCAATATACACAGTTTAAATTATCCGCCTTTAAATTTTTCTGTTTGCAGGGAGGCTTAAGTGACCTACAGTAGTTCTGAGGAATGGCAAGGAGCTGGGGTGGATGGGATAAGTAGACTAGCAGTGTTGGTTGCAGCGTAGTACATAGAACATAAATAGTACAACGCAGGAACAGGCCCTTAGGCCCACCATGTTATACTGAACTAATTGACACCTAATCTGTTCTGCCTGCACATGGTCCATATCCCTCCGTCAACTGAACAATAGGAAGCAACTTTTTTTTTCTTTGCCAGCTGACTAATGGAGCAGAATGTTTGGAGAAGTTCCATTCAGTGAAGAGAAACTGAAAGCTTCATTACTGGAAGCTGACCAGAAAAAAAATTGATGATTTGGGATGTTGAGTGCTTTGCTGAGTGTGTAGAAATATGGATATAGTTTGTCAAACCTCTCCTTTTAGCTATTACACTCCAATCCAGTCAACCTCCCAGTGAACCTCTTCTGCACCCTCCACATCCTTCCTACAGTGTGGTAACCAGAACTGCACACAATACTCCAAATGTGGCCTAACCAAAGTTTTATACAGCTACAACATAACTTGCCAACTTTCATACTCAATGCCCCACTGGATGAAGGCAGACATGCTGTATACCTCCTTTGCCACCCTATCCACTTGTGTTGCCACTTTCAGGGAACTATGGGCTTAAACCCCAAGATCCTTGTGTAAATCAGTTCTCTTAAGGGTCCTGCCATTTACTGTATACTTTAGTCTTACATTTGACCAATGAAATTGCATCACTGTTGGTTTGGTCAGCATGGACAAGTATGGTCTGAAGGGCCTTTTTCCATGATGTACAACTCTATGACTTTATGACCTCACACTTGTCCAGGTTAAACTCCGTCTACCATTTCACCTCCCATATTTCCAACTACACTATAACCTGCTATGTCCTTTGACAAACTTCCTCACCATCAACAACTCACTAATTTTAATATTGACTGCAAATTTACTAATCAGACCACATACATTTTCATCCAGATCATATATATTACAAACAGAGGTTCCAGCATTGATCCTTGCAGAACACAACTTGTCACAGAGCTCCAGTCAGGTGTGCATGAGGTTGAAGTAATTTCAGTGGAAGTGGCACTTTGTGACCCTAAAACTGGAATTCCTTTCATGGCAGAGACTTGCTTCACTGCCACCACAATGCTGTAGAATTTTTATTTGATTGGTGTGGCCTTGTAATACCCGAAACAAAAATTTATCTATCTGTCAACCCGTTTAAGGTGGCAGG
Organism: Pristis pectinata; assembly: GCF_009764475.1. Taxonomy (NCBI): domain Eukaryota; kingdom Metazoa; phylum Chordata; class Chondrichthyes; order Rhinopristiformes; family Pristidae; genus Pristis; species Pristis pectinata. The sequence continues at coordinate 44,432,981 of NC_067405.1, forward strand.
CATGTTGGTATCTCCAGTCTCTGTAGTCCTATTGAAAGAGGCATGCAGTTATTTGATTGGAGCCTACGATGATCTTTGCAGCCCCTCTGGCTCAAGCACACAGGAATCACTGAGTATTTTAAGGCTTTCTCTATAAAGAACAGTAACCTCCCAATTAGCTGAGGCCACAAGGGTTATATATCATAGATGTGATAGAGTTAGAAAACTTGGTTATGAAGAAGAGCCATGGTTTGACACTTGGAAGAGAATTGAACTGTTGGGGATTAAATTCAATTATTTTATCACATCTGGCATTTTTTGTCCATGGTGAGGTTTATGAGGGGCATTGAGTCTATATCGCTAGAGTGTCATCGCTATTGATTTTGGCCAAATGGTTTCATTCTTTTTATGCATGTGATGGGAGTATTGATGGATGTAACAATGTCTATTTATGCAGAGGAATTTTTATGCAAGTTTTTACAGCAAAGGAATGAGCAGGTGTTTGGAATCACTGGGCTATTACCCTCGTCCTTCACATCTTTTGCTGCAAGGTGTTTTTCTGCCCCTCCTTCTTCAGCTGCTAAACATTAGCTACCCCCCTACTCCATTCCCCAACCCCCTTTAGATGAGGACTGTTCCTGCTGCACTGCCTACAAGCCTGGAACTCTCTAAAAGGCTAAGCTGTTCAAGATCCAGCATGTTATCATGCTGTGGAGTTGTTGATTGGAGCATATTGTCAGAAAACTGCCCAGCTACTTACACTTCAGTTTCAGCATAAAATAAAATCATAGCGACAGTTGCCTTTCTTGGTCTTGATTCTGTAAGTGGCATTAATTGCCATCACTATACATATCTAGCAAGGTAAGCGAGCAAACTGGTATCCATAGACTGAAAGTGAGGGAGCAAATAAAATCTCTAGATAAAGAAAAAATACCACATGCCAACTATATTCATCAAGCAATGTTTATTCACACCAATTTTCATTTCTTTGCCAAGCAAAACATTACAAGAATGAATTTTACCACTTCAGCACAATCTTGCATCTCTCCTTTCTGCATTTTATTAACTATTCTGCCTTTTTCTTCTGTCAGTGATACTGACTGTAATTACCTGTTGCTACAGGCTGTGGTATGCTTGTCATTATAATTTGCAGCTGTCTGCAGCCTGCTGTGAGCAGACAGTCCTGTCATGGTGATTCAGATGAAAAATGGAGATGTCGCTTTACTGTGTCACACATGAATGAGTTTCTTTTAAGAATTAATACTTATGTAACCTTTTACTTGCAATTGTGGATTTGATCAAAATTCTTAGTGTACCGTATAAAACAAGTGACACATGAGGACAGTTTTTTTATCTTCCCATTGAACCGGGACCCAAGGTACAAAAATACATTGCCATTTTAGAGTTTGAGAATCATGCAGCATGGAAGCAGGCCCTTCAACCTGCCATGACGTGCCAACCATCAAGTAACTATCAATACTAATCCCATTTTCCAGCACTTGGTTCCTAACCTTTATGACATGGTGTTTCAAGTGCTGATCTAAGTGCATCTTAAATGCTGTGAGAGTACCTGCCTCCACCAACCCTTTAGGCAGTTTAGGAACTCCTTTAGGCATGGTTTTCAACCACACTCTGGATGAAAAAAATTCTTCCTCAAATTCCTTCTAATCCTCCTACTCCTACTATGCCCTCTGGTTATAGGAACCTCTGCTAAAGTGAAACTTTCTCATTATCGATTCGATCTATGGCTCTCATAATTTCATATACCTCAGCTAATCCTTCCTCAGCCTTCTCTGCTTTGAGGAAAAGAAAACCAGCCTTTCTAGTCTCTCCTCATAGCTGAAACATCCCTTCCAAGGCAACATCTTAGTGAATCTCCTCTGCACCCTCTTCAGTGCAATCACATCCTTCCTATCTGCAGCGACACAGTACTCCAGCTATGGTCTGAGTAACGTGTGCCACAGGGATCGGTCCATGGTCCCACCATTGTTATCATCTATATTAACAACTTGGATGACAATGGTGTTAAACGTGGGTAGTAAGTTTGCAAATGACAACAAAACTGGTGGTGTAGTGGACAGTGAAGAAGGTTATCTGAGATTACAACAAGATCCAGATGAAATGGGAAGTGGCCCAAGGGAATGGCAGATGGAATTTATCTTGGACAGGTGCAAGTTTGCATTTTGGTAAGTTAAACCAGGGCAGGTCTCAAACAGTACATGTTAGGGCCCTGGAGTATGTTGTAGAACAAAGACACCTGGAGGTACAAGTACATGCCCAACCATCAAGTATCAGTATATACTAATCCCATTTACCAGCATTTGGTCCCGCAACCTTCTATGCACTGGCCATTCAAGTGCTCATCTGGATATTTTATAAATGTTATGAGGGTACCTGCCTCCACCATCTGCTTCAGATAGTGTGTTCCAGGTTTCCAATCACCATCTGGTTGAAAAAGTTCTTCCACCAGTCCCCTCTCAACACCTTTGTATTTTACCCTAAACCTGTGCCCTCTAGTTTTAGATTCCTACTATCTACCCTATCTATGCCCCTCATAATTTTGCATCAATAATTAAATTAGGTGAGAGAAAAATTAATAAATAGGATTATGTATAGGAGCAAGAGAATCATTTTTTAATTACACACAATATATCCAGAATGTTGAAACTTGGCTATGATGCACAGGGGATATCTGAATAAAAATACTCTGAGCATCAGGGAAATATCAGAGTATTTAATTAATCTTCTTAATGTCTTATTATTGAAATCAGTGGGCAAATTCCAGATGCAGTAAGTCCAGCTGTGGGTTTATTATAAATGTAGATGTCAGTAAAGTATGCATAATGAAGAAACTTAAAGGACTAAATGTCTTCACAATATCTTGTATGGATATGACAACCTGGAATTCTCTAACAAAGCCTCTGGCAGGTGATTTTGTGAACTTCATAAATGCAATTTGTTCAAGTGAAGACTGGAATCTGCCTTATATTTAAAATAATAAACCAAGGAATTCTACGGGCTATAATTAATTTTAAAGTGACAGTTAAGAGTATTGGGAAGACCACGGCCATTACCTTTGTCTCTCACTGCCATCTCCATGCACGTTCCCCAGACCCTGTCTCTGATTACTTGCAACACAAGGTTGAGTTCCTGACTTCATATCCTCACAAGTACACTACTCTGGAATTCATAACCATGTCAATCTGCTTCTCTATCACAGCATTTCTTCTGCTGAAACTGTCATAATGGTTTTGGCACCTACAAGCATTTAAATTCTTGCACTTGTACAAATTTCACTCCATGGCTTTGCCCCTTCATTACCTCTTCCATCAGCAAAACCTTCTGCAAACTGTTGCAACACTGGGTTGTTGGGTTTACCCCAATTTTGTTCACCACAGATTTGATGATATTGCCTTCAGCCACTTGGGTCCCAAGTTCTGGAATTACCTCGCTGAATTCTTCCACTTCTCCATCAGTCTCCTTTAAGATGATCCTAAAACCTGTCTATAATCAAACTTCTGATTACCTAACCTTAATATCATCTTCTTTAGCTTGGTGCCAATTTTTGGCTTGATTAATCGCTTAGAAGTACCTTGGGATTTTTTACAATGTTGAAAGTGCAATATAAACACAGATTAATACTGAGTGAGATAGCACATTTAGGGAGGTGACCACACTGCAGCTTGATAGCCTGCAGATAAAGAGAGGTCACTATCCAGATGAGGAGGAGCAGGCAGATAGTCCAAGAGTGTCTGAATTCATCTCACTCACCAAGAGATTTTCCCTATTGGATACCAGTAAAGGCAATGATTCCTGGGGGAGGGCAGCAAGAATCAGGATTATGGTACCATGTGTGGATCAGACAGACAGAAGGAGAAGGAAAAGAGCAACAGAATGGAGAAAAAATAGTGACAGGCGATTCAATAGTTAAGGAAACAGACAGGCACTTCTGTGGCAATTGACAAGACCCCAAGTCTTATGTTGCCTCCCAAGTACAAGGTCGAGGATGTGTCTCTGAATGTTGCAGAGCATCCTGAAGAAGGAGCATGAAGAGCCAGAAGTTGTGGTCCACATGGATACCAACAATGTAGGATGAAGGAGGCATGAGATCCTACAAGCAGCTCTTGAAGAGTCAAGAAAGAGGATTAAAAGCAGGACCTGAATCTCAGGATTGTTTCACAGTACCATGTGCAAACAACTACAGAAATAGAGCAGGTGAATGCATGGCTGGAGAGAGAGTGCAAGAAGGAAGGCTTTAGATTTCTGAGACCTGGGGACTGTTTCTGGGCCAGGTGGGACCTCCAGAACAGTTACACCTTAACATGACTAGGACCAAGATCTTTGCAGGTGGGTTTGAGAGTGCTTTTGTTAAAGATTTGTTGGGAAACTGCGAGGACAGTCAGAAGTAGGACAAACAAAGATGGAATAGGCAATTAGAAATTCAGTAAGCAAAATAAAAAGCAGGTAGCAACAAAAACATATAAGAAATAGAGTCAGAATATGGAAAAAATGTTAAAAGGCCAAATTTAAAGTACTATATCTAAATGCACACTGCATGAATAACAAGGTGGATCATTTAGCAGCACAAGTAGTCATAAATGGGTATAATCTATTGCTGTTGTAGAACTGTGGCTGCAGAGTTATCAAAACTGGAAGTAAAGATTCCATGGTACTTGACATTTTGGGAAGAAGAAGCAAAAAATGGAAAGGAAGTGGAATATAACTTTTAATAAGGGATGACATCAGTGCAGTTATAGAAAAGATCTTGGCTTGGCAGATCATGATATAGAATTAGAATCAACTTGGGTGGAGCTATGCAGCAGGAGACAGAAAACATTGGTGAAATTTGTTCATATGCCTCAATTGTAATTGAGATGTTGGGCATGGCATAAATGAGAAAGAGGAGCATGTTAAAGGAGTTAAACAGTAAACATAGGGGTTTTAATCTACATATAAACAGAATCAACATACTACTAACAATGTAAAGGATGAATTTCTGGAATGTATATGAGATGGATTCCTAGATTAGTATGCTGAGGGACCAACTAAGGAACAGGCTATTTTAGATTTGGTATTGTGCAACAAAGAAGGATTAATTAAATGTTCTTGTTATAAAAGTGACCTGAGGAAAAAAATGAACATAAGATGAAAGAATTTTATATTAAGTTTGAAAGTAATGTAGTTCATCCTGGAAACATTTTTAAAAAATTCTGAACAAAGGAACTATGAAGCTCCAAGGGGCAAATTGCGTGCAATAGCCTCAGGAAAACAGATTAAAGGCAGGCAAATGGCTAGACTTTTAAAAAGTACATGATTTGCAATAGATATACATTCCTTTCAGCACAAAAGTGCAGTTGGAAAAGTGGACCAATTATGGATTAAAGTAGAAATTAAGGATAATATTAAATCTGAGGAAAAGGCTGATAAGGTTGACAGAAAAAACAGCAAATCTGAGGATTGGGAGCTCTTAGAATTTAACAAAGGATGACCAAAAAAATTGATGAAATCCTGTTTTCATGTCAAAGACAATAACCATTTGCACTACAATCATGTTAAATAGGGTAGATTCAATCTGCTACTTTATGGCTTGGCATTTTACATCAAGCCATGTAAACAACCACGGAGATGAAGAGGAAATACCTAGAGCAACATCAGGTGTACATAAAATGTGGTACCAACGTGGTGAAGCTGCAACTCAGGACTATGTGAAAACAGAAAATGCTGGAAGTGCTCAGCAGGCCAGGCAGCATCCGTGGAAAGAGTAAAGAGTAAATGTTTCACGTCAAAAACACTTCGTTTGCATTTTTTTTACTTCCATGAAGTTAAAAGTATTAAGTTGTAAAGAAATAAATTTGCCTCTCTAGCATTTTTATGAGAATTTAACATTTTACTTTTAATTCCTAATCCTCTTGATATCTCCAAGCTACATGATAAATAGGGAGACAGGCTTATGTTTAGACCTCTATCAACATTACTGTGTAGAAGCCACCAGAAGATGCACTTCTGAACCCCAGTGAAGATCCTTGTTGATTCTCTCTGCTCCAACCAACAACATCTGGATTTCACATGACTGACTCTTCAGTTGCATAGCTGACATCAGGACCTCAACAAATGTTATAATTTATAAAACTTTGCAATCACGTCCTTATGGCAGCTAAGAGAGACAATAGAGAAGGGCTTAAGCAGCATATTATCTGGGGAAGGGGTAGCTTGAGATTGCGTACAAAGAATTGATAATGGTGGAGAGGTTTTCCAGGAAGATGCTGTGATCAGTGCCAAATAATAGACCCAAATTATAAATTTATAGCCATCTTCCAAATTTGGCAAGTAATTTTCCTTTAAAAAGTTCCAAACATATTTGTTTATGTTTGTTTGTTGCTAAACTACCCAAGAAGATATTTAAAGTTAAATTGATGTCATAGAAAATGTTTTCTTTACTGCCATCATAAAATCTTAACAAACATAATGACCTTAGAGAGGAAATGTTCTTATAAATTTAATCTGGCAGTTTGACATACTAAGCATAAAATTAAAATGACAATGGAAATTTTCAAAGCCTAATAAAGACAATTACAAACTTATAGGGGACATCATATCGCGGAAAGCTGATTATTTTCAGGCAGTCAAACAGAACAAAACAAAGATTTTATTAGTCATTATTTTTAATAAGATATGTTTTATTAGATTCTTTCCTATAAAAATAATCAAGCTAACTAAGTTGACAAGCACTGTGGTTTGTCATTTAAACAACTTATTTCTTAAACTATTTAAAGAAATAAGAAAAATCAATTGGTTTTAAAGAATAATAGACATCTTGGAACAACATCTAGTATTACTAACTACAACAATAGATGTTGTTGCAAGTAATCATAAATTTTCTCTCAGTTGCTGACTCTAAAATGTAATTTTTAGGAACAGATGGTTTTGCTAAAATAATAACAAAAGATGAAGAATCTTAAAGGCAATAGTAAATTGACAGTTCTGTCTTTGTTTTTGAATCCATCCACTTGAAGTTCATTAAAGCTACTACACCAACAGACTACTTTATTTTACTGAACCAGGATCCAGGAGAAACAAGTTCAAATCTCACTTGACATCTGGGAAATGAATTAATAGATGTTAATTTTATTATAAAGCTAGCATCAGTAATGGTGACCATGAGACTATTGGATTGTCATAAAATCCTGGTTCATGAGCATACGTGATGTAGCTGATCCTTGCCCAGTCTGGTCTACTTGACCCTCGATCCACAGTAATGTAGCTGACTCTCAAATGAGCTTTGAAAAGATATACCTCTCAGTTCAAGGGCAAATGAGGGTAGAAGAAACCTGCTGTCTTCTAATAGGCCTCTTCATGAGGTTCCTGTTGCTGCTTCTGCTTCTCTTCCTCCAACTCCAGCTGGGAGAGTAACCTTAAACACAGTTAAAGGAGGAAGTCTGAAAACCATTATTAAATCTCAAGGTAGTTCTCTCCCCAAAGGTTGCAGAAGGTCAGTAAGATTGACATTGATCGTTTTTTTTTGTTAAGAAAAGGTCATAAGCGATATGGAAACAGGAGGGGGTAAATGGATCTGGTCAGTCAGCTGCAGGGTCACGAGCAGGGAAGGTTTTCTGCTCTGTGTATGTGCGTGTGTGCGCATGTGATGTGTAGACTGGGATTGTCCTGTTACTCTAGGTGAGTTATGGCAGGTTCAACGTGGCTACAAAAACAACAAGAAGCAGGTAAGAAAGATCATAGGCTGCTATTAGTGGGGAGGTAGGGAGGAAAGTGTAGCTCCAGAATGAGACCCAGAAATGCTGAAGACCTGGAGCTCTTTGCACTTTAACAGCAGCACCTTCTCATTTTCCCATTCTTATTTCATGACTGGCAGTTGGTCTGATGATAGATTGCTGGCTGGGAAAGCCAGTTGCTGAAGGGCCGTTGACTGGAGAAGGATTGTCTTAAGTCTGGTATTTAAATGGAATATCAGTTTCCTTGTAAAATTTCTGGACAGTTGCTATATTTCCTGTATTCTTTCTCAGGTGTGAGCAGCTGGCTTACAAACATGGAGTCCTGGTCCGTCCTGAGCTGAATGACAATTTTTGTCACACCAGACAGTGAACTTCTCATGAAGACTCAACAAACTTCACTCACAACAGAACTTTGACTGTCTATAAAGCCATGCCTTGAACTAGCTGAATGTCAAAAATTGCCATTTAACTGCTGCTGCTGCTGCTGCTATGGGAGAAAGAGAGAACTGGAGAGGTGGAGGGAAAATGGGAGGGAGAATAGAGGGAATTGAGGAGGGAGGAAGGGAAGAGAGTGACAGGTAACAGCCTAAGGAAAGCAGGGAGGAGGGAACAGTTGCAGTAACAACTATGGAGCAATAAAAGTAATGACAGCACTTATGAAATACAGTTCAGCAACTCCACACTGGAGATTTTCTCATATTTTCTCATGACACAAGAGGTCCCTAGGCACATTGAGTCTATGCTAACTCTCTGAGCATTCCCATTAGTCCATTCCCCACTTATTTACTCTGTAACTTATTGTCTCTCAGATGCCTATTAACGAGGGGACCATTTACAGTAGCCATTTAATCTACCAGCACTTCTGTGTGTAGGGTGGCATGGTGGCATGGTGGCGCAGTAGTTAGCACTGCTAACTCTCAGCTCCATAGACCAGGGTTCTATCCTGAGCTTGGGTTTGGTCTGTGCAGAGTTTGCATGTTATTCCTGTGTTGATGGGTTTCCCTTGGTGCTCCAGTTTCCTCCTTCATGCCAAAGACATACAGTATGTTAATTGGTGACTGTAAATTGCCCCAAGTGTGGCAGGATAATTGTGGGGAGATGATGGGGATGCAAGATGAAAAGAGATTAGTTAGGATTAGTAAGTGCTTGTTGGTCAGTGAGGACACACTGGGCTGTAGGGCTTGTTTCTGTGATGAATCACTATGACTATGAAACTGGAGCATCCAGGGATCTTCATGTGGCATATTCCACTGCAGCAGTACCCAAGGTCAGGATCGAACATGGGTTGCTGCACCACTATGTTGTCCTCAGTACCATAGAACCATAGAAAAATACAGGCACAATACAGGCCCTTTGGCCCACCATGTGTGCCGACCTTCTAACCACACCTAAGACTATCTAACCCCTTCCTCCCACATGTCCCTCTATTTTAAATTCCTCCATATGCTTATCTAACAACCTCTTGAACTTGACCAACGTATCAGCCTCCACCACCACCCCAAGCAGCGCATTCCATCATTACTTCGCGGCTCTTAAACTCGATCCCATGACTTATGAATGCTAACATCCCATAAGTTTTCTTAACTACCCTATCCACCTGTGAGGCAGCTTTCAGTGATCTGTGGATATGAACCCCCAGATCCCTCTGCTCCTCCACACTGCCCAAAATCCTGCCATTAACCTTGTACTCCGCCTTGGAGTTTGTCCTTCCAAAGTGTACCACCTCACACTTCTCTGGATTGAACTCCATCTGCCACTTGTCAGCCCAGCTCTGCATCCTATCAATACCCCTCTGTAAGCTTCAACAGCCCTCCACACTATTCACAACACCACCGATCTTTGTGTCATCTGCAAACTTGCTAACCCACCTTTCCACCCCCTCATCTAAGACATTAATAAATATCACAAAAAGTAGAGGTCCCAGAACCGATCCCTGTGGGATGCCACTAGTCACAACCCTCTAATCTGAATGTACTCCCTCCACCACAACCCTCTGCTTTCTACAGGCAAGCCAATTCTGAATCCACACGGCCAAACCCCCCTGGATCCCTTGGCCTCTGACCTTCTGAAGAAGCCTACCATGTGGAACCTTGTCAAACGCCTTACTAAAATCCATGTAGACCACATCTACTGCACTACCCTCATCAATCTTCCTGGTCACCTCCTTAAAGAACCCTATCAGGCTTGTGAGGCAAGATCTTCCCTTCACAAAGCCATGCTGGCTGTCCCTAATTAGTCCATGTTTCTCTAAATGATCATAGATCCTATCTCTTAGAACCCTTTCTAACAGCTTACCCACCGCAGATGTAAGGCTCACTGGTCTGTAATTCCCTGGACTATCCCTACTACCTTTTTTGAATATGGGGACAACATTTGCCACCCTCCAATCCTCCGGTACTGTTCCCGTGGACAACGAGGACTCAAAGATCCTAGCCAACGGTTCAGCAATCTCCTCCCTCGCCTCACCCAGCAGCCTGTGGAATATTACGTCAGGCCCCGGGGACTTATCTGTCCTAATATTTTCTAACAGCTCCAACACATCCACTCTCTTGATGTCTACCTGCTCTAGAACATTACCCTTACCAACACTGTCCTCAGCGTCATCAAGACCCCTCTCCGTGGTGAATACTGAAGAGAAGTATCCATTGAGAACCTTACCCACTTCCACAGCTTCCAGGCACATCTTCCCAACTTTGTCTTTAATTGGACCTACCTTTACTCTAGCCATCTTTCTGCTCTTCACGTATGAGAAAAAGCCTTGGGATTCTCCTTAACCTTACTTGCCAAAGCCTTTTCATGTCCCCTTCTTGCTCTCCTCAGCCCCTTCTTAAGTTCCTTACTTGCTACTCTATATTCCTCACGAGCCTTATCTGATCCTTGCTGCTTACACCTTATGTATGCTGCCTTCTTCTTCCAAACTAGTTGTTCCACCTCTCTTGTCGCCCATGGTTCCTTCACCCTGCCATTCCTTCTCTGCCTCACTGGGACAAATTTATCCCTAACATCTTGCAATAGATCTCTGAACATCGACTACATATCCATAGTACATTTCCCTTCAAAGATGTCATCCCAATTTACACTCTCAAGTTCTCGCCTCATAGCCTCACAATTCGCCTTTCCCCAATTAAATATCTTCCCGTCCTCTTTGCTCCTATCCTTGTCCATGACAATGCTAAAGGTTATTGAGCAGTGGTCGCTGTCCCCCAAATGCTCACCCACCGAGAGATCTGTCACCTGACCCGGTTCATTACCTAATACTAGATCTAATATGGCATTCCCTCTAGTCGGCCTGTCAACATACTGTGACAGGAATCCATCCTGGACACACTTAACAAACTTTGCCCCATCTAAACCTTTGGCACTAAGCAGATGCCAATCAATATTTGGGAAGTTGAAGTCTCCCATGATGATAACCCTGTTATTTTTGCATCTTTCCAAAATCTGCCTCCCAATCTGCTCCTCAGCATCCCTGCTGCTACCGGGGGGCCTATAGAATACTCCCAGTAGAGTAACTGCTCCTTTCTTTTTCCTAACTTCCACCCATATTTCCTCTCGAGAGGATCCTTCTACATTATCCACCCTTTCTGCAGCTGTAATAGTGTCCCTGACCAGCATCGCCACCCCTCCCCCCCCTCCCTATCCCTTTTAAAACACTGGAAACCAGGAATATTCAATATCCATTCCTGCCCTGGTGTCAGCCATGTCTCTGTAATAGCCACAATATCGTAGTCCCGTGTACTTATCCAAGCTCTCAGTTCATCACCCTTATTCCTGATACTTCTTGCATTTAAGTAAATGTACTTTAGCCCATCCACCTTTCTACTTTTATAGCCTGTACTCTGCTTTCTCCTTCCTCAAAGCCTCTCTACCTGTTAGATCTGACTTTTCCCCATCCCCTTCTTCCTCTGACCTACCACTCTGGTTCCCATCCCCCTCACAAACTAGTTTAAACCCTCCCGAACCACCCTAGCAAACCTGGCTGCAAGGATATTGCCCCCCCCCCCCCCCACTCAGGTTTGGGTGTAACCCATCCTCTCTGTACAGGTCCCCACCTTCCCCAGAAGAGATCCCAATGATCCAAAAATCTAAAACCTTCCCTCCTGCACCAACTTCTCAGCCACGCATTTATTTGCCATCTCCTCCTATTCCTACCTTCACTATTACGTGGCACTGGCAGCAATCTCAGGATTGCTGCCCGTGAGGTCCTGTTCTTCAGCCTTCTGCCCAGCTCCCTAAACTGACTTTTTAGGACTTCACCCCTCTTCCTTCCTATGTCATTGGTACCAACATGAACCACAACTTCTGGCTGTTCTCCCTCCCGCTCAAGAATTCTATGGACCTGATCAGAGACATCCCGGACCCTGGCACCTGGGAGGCAACATACCATCCAGGATTCATGCTCACTGCCACAGAACCTCCTATCTGTTTCCCTGACTATCGAGTCCCCTATCACTACTGCCTTCCTCTTCTCCTCCCTTCCCTTCTGAGCAGCAGGACCTGGCTACTGCTGCTTGATCCCTGCAGGTCATCCCCCTCAACAGCTTCCAAAGTGGAAAACCTGTTATTGAGGGGAACAGCCTCCGGGGTCCTCTGCACTATCTGCCTGTTCGTTTTCTTTTCCTTTTCTCTCCCCTGACAGTCAGCCTTCTATCTACTTCCTGGACACCAGAAGTACCTGCTCTAAGGGGGGGGGGGGGTGACTGTCTCCCAATGTACAGTAACTCTCTCCCTCCCTGATGCTTTGCGGTGTTTGAAGCTGCAACTCCAGCTCATCAATTCTGATCTGAGGTTCCTCCAGCCTCAAGCACTTACTGCAGACGTGGTCATCGTGCACCACAGCAAGGTCCACGAGCTCCCATGTCAAGCAGCTGCGGCACACCACCGTGTCCTCCATCTGAACTAATTCTTTCCCTACCTAGTTTTTTCCTACTTAAAAATTTATAACATATAACAGGTAGACCTTACCTTTGCCTACCAGCTACTCGCCCGCCTCGCCCCTTTATGCCAAAGTCCCTTGAGCCAAAGCCCAAAACACTCTACTCCCTCTCACTCAGCTGCCCACTCCGACGCTGCCAGCTGGTTATGGCAGTCTTTTTAAACTGTTCGCGCGCGACTGACTGACGTCACGTGCCTGCGCAGTTACTCCCTGCTATCCCCGAACCGTTAGAAAAAAAACTTATCTGTTCGGAACTCCTTGGCTGCTTCTGCTTGCTCGCCTCTTGCTCCAGTAATTGGGAGAAACCTCATGGTGACAAATTAGCAATTGTGAGGCAAGAACCTGAGGACTACATTCAGTGGGGTTGTGGGTGTGAAGAAGTACTGCTCGTTGTGCAGAGGATTGGGATTGTAGGTTTGAGCAGGGAAGGTCAATGGGAAGCAGGATTGACACGGTCAAATTTGGATGTTGGAAGATAATGATAGGGGAGGCTTGAGATCGCAGGTTTGTAGGATGATGTTAAGTCACAAGAGTTTGTGGGGTGAGGGAGTGGGAGATGCCCATCTGATCATGTCAACAAGAAGAGAGCAGGGTCTGCTGTTTTACTTGAGTGGCCGAGGGAAGCACTTCTACTCCAGGCCCACAAAGCTGCAGACAGTACTTCACGTCTCCATTCTTGCATCCATGATTTCCTGCATCCCAGAAGCCTGGTCAATCACTGATAAATTTGAATTCGAGCCTGATTTAAATATTGCAACAAAGTGCCCTTCTCCAAAAGGTAATATTGACACATCCCACAACCCATTCCAACAACCTTGATTTATAACTCTACTCCAACTTTCATCTATGGTGGTGATGGGAGTGGGAGTCAATTTCAACCCCTAATCCCTGACTTACTATCAACAATAGCTTTCAGGATACATAGAACATGTATAAAAAATACTTAATTGGAAATATATATATAATTAATTGTGATGTCAGTGTCTGATGATGCAATTTGCATTGGCACAACACCTTCAGGGTAACAATAGAAATGTTAATAAATATTAGTAGTTTGTGACGGCATCTGAACCTTTTGATGTGATCTGCTGATGGCTCAGGTTTTTCAGAGTGTAATTAGACTCTAGCCATGGCTACTTGATAAATGGAAATTATATATTGTACAAGTAGATAATATTATTGTATACTAAATGACCACCTAACTCTAGATTGTAATGCACTTTGAGGCACAATTCATTGAATCTTCCATTTTGTCTTATTGATTTGTTTTAGGGGAAGAAAATAACATAGCTTTTACACTTTAATTCTCACTGTGTCATTTAATCATGGTAAATAAATATGTGGTGTGGTTGGAAATTTTGCAGTAGTTTCAGAATTAGTTAATACATTATTAATATTTTGCATTGTTTAGCCATTTTTTTTTATATTGCTTGATGTGTTTGCATCTTTTAATCTCCCAGTCTTTATCATAAGGAAAACCAATGCTTGTAGAGCACAACATGAAAAAAAGGGCAGTATCTTGAGATTGTTTTATTTTCTAACAAAATAGCATATGCTTTTTTTTTGTTAAATATGTGGTCATAAATTGTGGATAAAATTGTTACTACTACATCTTGACCGGGGTATCAGGTATAATAAGTCATTGACAAAACAGTCACTGCAGTTTCTTTATTCTACTGAAATATATATTGGCAATTAAGACAAGATGTTGAACTTTTCTAATAGTTTTGTAGTTTACTATTTAATCTGATAACATTTTAATAAACAGAAAAAATAAATGTTCAAATAAACATGAGACTTATGCTTTAAACTTGACTACATTTCTTTAGAAGTCCATAATTTATGACATAAAATGTATAACACTGAAATTGACTAAGAATACACTGGGATAATCAGAATTATATGAATTAGATCAGGTCCATGCAAATGTAACATTCTGATTACATTTTTAATCACTGCAATATATATGTATTTTTCTAACAGTAACTTCAATTTAAAGACACAAACACGTATTGAAAAGGACCAGAATCTTGTCGAAACTAATTCACAAATGCTCTGAAAGGGATTCAATGATCCCACTCGGCACCATTTTTTCTGTTATGTTGAACATTTTAAGTACTGTCATTTAATTATGTTGCAAATGTTGGCCTTCATTTATAATGATCTAGAACTAGTTCACATCGTTAGAACACAGACTTCAGGCAACTGTTGTGGAAATGATTTCAAATGCAGTTTGTTTAAATGAAATAATGAGTAAATTCAACTTGGTTGGTGTTTACCTTCAGTTTATCAAGAAAAAGTGAAACTGTTTAATCAGACCAGTATAGTATAATTTGTTAGATTACATTTGTATTCTGTAAGTAATTTTATTTGTTACAAATCTGATTCTGTGGCATATAAAATTTAGAACTCGGTATACATCTTTTGTAGATGCATTCATTTCCAGGCTAGTTGCTATCACATTACTCGACATATTGAGGGGTCAAGTTGTAGTTCTGTAGATCTTGTAAAAACTTTGCTTTGTGTGAATCTAAAAGAAACAAAGAAAATTTATGGATCAGAAGCTAATTTAACATCTGTAAGTATTTTTGATTTAGGTTGCTGGAGCCCTCTAGTGAAAATCAGGTGCATTTTCATTTATTTAAGTTTCCACAAATTTTGTTGTTTAGAATGCTTCTACAAAATATTCAAAATTATTGAAAGAAGTCCAAATATAATGCTTTCAGATAAATACCAAAACAGTTCTTAGGACAAATGCAATCTAGAACCAAACAATGACTGAGTGATGTTTAAACATTGAAATCAAACCCAAAATGTTTGAAATACTCAGAAGAAAGAGAAACCTTTAATAACTTTGCATTCTCGAAAATCGTTAACTCTGTTTCTCTTTCCATAAAGGAAGAAATGTTTTACCATAATATGTAATTGTTTTTTGATCATGATTGAACTTGTCAGAAGATTGAAAGTGTTAATTTTTAGTGGTGTTTAATCATTAATTGTATTTATTATATTTAGGCTCAAAATCAGAATCCCTGTATAGAGGAACTGTAATTGCAAAATTCTGACCACAATTCAGTTAGCATCAATACTTCCATATGAGTATTAAAATTAGTATTAACAACTTGATTTTGATAGTGGAAAATTGAAAATTCTGCAGAACTTTGAGGACCATGCTGAGATCTTGGATCGGCACTTTTGACTTAAAGGATATTGATTCATTGCTTATATAAACGAATAGAATGGCACAATTGTCAACTATCAGCAAAGTCTATCCCCATTAATTTTAACCTACCAGATCTACCCATTGCCCTCTTCTTCATCGATCTTTTACCCATAAGGGCTATGAAACAGTCCGGCCCGTCAGGACATTTTGAGCTAGATCGAGATTGCCTCATCAATAACGCGTATTTTGGAGACCATTCCTTCAAAATTTCAGCAATCTAGAAGAAGAAACCCATAAAGAAACATACCACATTAATGCCATTTGACTACTCAGAGCTTTTGAAAATTCTTGGTACTTCATACACCACTATCAAATTTAATTTGTTTCATTTATTACTGGAGGAACTATATAAACTCGACGGGTTTGACATATTGAGACAGTAGCAGCCCTTGACTGCAGAACTGGGAAATAACCCGCTGTCACTGATCTTTCCACGGGTGGGAATATGTACCTACAAAATAGCGGAAAGGTTCACCTCGAAATTCGCTTCTGTGAAGCGCTTGGGGCGTCTACAATTACAGGTCCTCCCAGCTAACGAATGCCCGTCCATACAAACGTGCGTTTGGGAGAGCAGCGGGATGGATTTGCCGGCTGCTGCGGGGCTGGGGGCATCTTCTGCGGGGCGGGAACTAGGTTCGCGGCCGCAGTTCCGACTTGCGAACTGTTCGGGTTACGAACAGTTCACGGGAACGGAACCTGTACGTGCAGGAAACGTTAACGTAACTTGGCGATACTTGGTGGCAAAACGCGGAATAGCTGGGATCACCCTAATATATTTCAAGTCTTGAAATATTAAGGTAATTGAAATATACAGAAACGTGTGCACGTGGTTCAGAAAGCTGGGACGAGATCGGGAAGAGCCGTAAATAAATGTCAGTCTCTCCTCCCTTGGATGTAGACGCTGGAAATCAAATAAAAACACGAGATAATGGAAATGCACAGCAGATTTTTTTCTACACAGATGTTGCCTGATCTGCTGAGTATTTCCAGCATTCCCTGCTCTTATCTCCAGCGGTTTGGCTGATCGGGTCGGTCTGAAGCCGAGATGTTCAGCGGCCTCACAGCGGCGCTGGAGGAACTGTAAACAGGGTTGGAACCTGCATCCTCGAAAATGCTTGAAGCTTAATAAAGTTAGTTAATGTTTGTGAAAAGTTGGGTAATAGGAACAAGAGCACAAATATTGTTCACCGATTTATGCTGATATATTCTATTATGAAGCAATTCCTCTCTAAGAACCTGGGGATATCTATATAAAATGGTGCAAAAGGCAGTTATATTACCCTTTGCCTGGCATCACGTGTCAGGTTTGCTTATCTATTACTGACCGACAGTGATCACTTTTCGTATACCAAGCTTTTCACAATAAACAACAGCGGCTGTGCGTTTGAAACTGTACACATAACGAGTAGTGGTCAGAAGCAAACCGTATCTCACCAGTCCTATTGGAGAGGGATGGAAAATAGCCTTTTGTCTTTCAGTTAAAATTTCTGTCAATGGAAAAGTACAATAAAAGAGCCAGAATTTTCGTATCCATGAGAATTCGATGTTTATAAAGGCATACTTTTAAATTTAAAATCAAATAACTTTTTGACACAATTTTAGTCATATCTGAAAGATGAACCTACTTTATTTAGCTTTGATCATTGTTCACATTTATGGCCTTACTGTTTACCTGCTTTGGCAGTTCAGACTCTTCCCGTTCTCCTAAGGATTCCCGCCAACTCGTTGCCTCCATTATTAGCATCGAGACGATAGTGGCAAACACAATCGCTCTCATCATTTTGGAAACTTGCTGATGAAACTTCAATGAAACTCCCGAAAGTCGAAGATAACTAAAGTCAGAATTGACAAAACAATAAGAGTACATTCCTCTATAATTCAACACGGTATTGAATGATTCGATGCATGCAGAGCAGTTACCTGGTCAGGAGTGGCGACTTCAATAAAATTTGGGGCAGATGGAGAGTGTATAAATAGTCTTGGATCTTGTTCTGGGGAGGAGCCAGGAATTGTTTTTAACAAGCATCCTTTTGCATCACGCCAATATTATATACTGATTATTTGGTGATCCTGACGAAATGTTATTTTGGATTCATTTCCTTTGAGATTAGTTCATACTGGAATAGTCACAGCAAATTTCAATTAAAATAATGCTATAAAACGTTTAATCACTTTTATTGGCTGTTTTACAGATTATATTCCACAATATAAACTAAAGCATTGTGTGACAATTAAATATTTATATACATGACAATTTACTGATAATAAATATATTTTTTAAAATGTATCTATTAAATTATGGATATTCAGTGTGATTGGAAAACCATATAGTTTTTCCCAGTATATGGTATGATCACCTTCTTAAAGCTTCCTTATTTTAATATTAAACCCAAGCTGTCCTCTGGCATAGTTGGTACCCATGTCCAGACAGTTGCTAAATATTTTTGAAGAGATTTGCTTAGTGAATATCATGATAAAGTTAACATGAAGAATAGTTGTTTACTATATTAAGAAAAGACCAACAAAACAAGGGAGAAAAATAGGTTAGCACTTTAGATGGAAATCTTTATCAGTTGAAAGGTTCTTGCTGAATTGAATATTAACATATTTCTCTCAGATAGTAGATTACTTCCATACTGTGGATTTCCAGCACCTTCAGTTTTTATTAAGACCTTAAGAGCTTGTATTTTTTCATTGTAATCGCTACATAATTATTTCAAAAGAGAATCACACAGCTGTATGTTTTTTTAATGTATTGGATTTAATATTTCACTGAATGTAAATTCTTCTGATGCTAACAATTTATACTTGAGCAAACAGCATTAATTTTCTGGATCTGTTCAAAGACCCTGTAGATAGAACTTGTCCAAGTATCAGATTTTCAAATCTGGATACAGTTGCTATTGGAGAATGCTGTGAGTTGTGGTTATATCCAGCTTTCCACTCCTGGTGTCTTACATTTTCTCTTATTTTTTGAAATTCGTTCACTTTATCAAATGTTCAAATGTCTGGATAAATTAGAGAAGTGTCTTGAATAGTTTGCAACCCAGCTTCATTCTACACCATGACTAGGTTCCATGCAATATCAAATTCATTTAATATGGAACAGATTATGTTTAAAATGAAATCTGACTTGAAGGTTATACTGCCATTTTTAAAATCTAGGAATAAAATTCCATGCTAAGAGAGAAATCAATGTGAAGTCTTTGAGCTTTAATGACATTTCTAATATTATTACAATGGATAGATTTACCCTTCAGGGAAATAATGTAGACCTTTCATTGCCTAAAATGAAGAAACTGTTATCTGAGAAGTTCCAGTCTTGTGAAGTTGCAGAAGAATGTTCTCCCTTAGTGATGGAAAATAGCAGGCATTGAATCATATCCTGCAACAGAAGAAATAAAGGAAAATTAGCAAGGCTTAGCCTTCTCCACGAGATTCTTTCAGTTCCTTTCCAAATATCATTCTCAGAACGCAGATTAAATTGAAAAAGGGTTATTTTTCCTCAT
Organism: Pristis pectinata; assembly: GCF_009764475.1. Taxonomy (NCBI): domain Eukaryota; kingdom Metazoa; phylum Chordata; class Chondrichthyes; order Rhinopristiformes; family Pristidae; genus Pristis; species Pristis pectinata. The sequence goes on from NC_067405.1 coordinate 44,452,358, forward strand.
ATAAGGCCAAGGTCATTCAAATTAAACATCACTACATTTGGTTTATGAATTCATTGGTTTACAAATCCTCTAAGTATTGAGTAAATGACTTGCTGTTTTAAATTTAGATGTCCACATTTGCAGTTTGTTCCATGTGGTTTATTATTCTGATTTTAGTTTGTTTTTATCTTTTATTTTGGTATTTAAGATTTAGTTTTCTTACAAAAGTGATGGTGCTTTAGCGGTTAGCGTAACGCTTTGCAGTGCCAGCGACCTGGGTTCAATTCCGGTTGCTGCCTGAAAGGAGTTTGTACGTTCTCCCCGTGTCTGTGTGGGTTTCCTCCGGGTGCTCTGGTTTCCTCCCACATTCCAAAGACGTACGGGTTAGGAAGTTGTGGGCATGTTATGTTGGCGCCGGAAGTGTGGCGACACTTGCAGGCTGCCCCCAGAACACTCTACGCAAAAGATGCATTTCACTGTGTGTTTCGATGTACATGTGACGAATAAAGGTACCTTACCTTACCTTTTAAGAGTAGATGTGTCTGACTACTAAAATGGACTATTTGACAAGCACCAGTGCCATTACTGGACCTTGTTAATTTCACATTAAATATAGTGAAAGTAAGCTTTAACGTAAGATGTTTTATTATTTTAGGCTACTTCTGAGCTTTGGTAAGTCTAGGATATTTTTTGAGTTCACCTCTTAGTTGTGGTGTAGAAATATATTGCAACTGACCCTCATCATTGGGGAAATTAAAATGAGACATCAAAATTTGTCTGATTTTATTCTTCAGGGAAGAAGAAATTATGTTAGCAGTGTTAGCTTTAGAGAGGCTTTCATTATACAAGGCCTTGATTAATTGGTAAACTTAATATCCCTTGCTTCACTGGACTTGTAAAAGCCTTTATTTGCCCATATGTTATTCCAGATATTTTGCGGATGAAAAAGATTGCAAAGGTTCTGTTTATTAAATTATACAGTTGTGAAAATAGCTTCATTCCCTGTAAACACTACTGATGCAATAAACCACAAATGTTGTTAGTCACTAAAAGCAAGAAGGAAGTATTTTATTCTGGCAACAGTGGAGTCCTAAACCAAACAGTTGCTGGAGTAAAATACTGCAGTTGTTTTTGTGAACCATCATTTTGAGGTCTGGCACAAGGTAAAGTCAAATGAACTAAAAGTTGTTGACAATAGTGTTATGATTCACGTGTTGGAACTGTTTTATCTGAATCACCATTGCTGAAGCAGTTAAGTGTAGCTGAAATCTGAAGACAGAGCCTGACCTGATCATCCACTGACATATCATAAGACCCTTCAAACAGAATCTTATTTTGTTTTACATCAAAGTCAGTTTGGTCTGAAATTTCCTGGTAGTTCTTTGCATAATGATTACCTCCCTAACTTACAGGAAGTTGGGGACTCCCATACAGCTGCATGTGATCATGGTAGTGCCGAACCCCCTCACAGGCAACTACTGCTGATTTTTTGTCTGCACTCCAACATTGGAATTCAGCAGTAGAGCACAAACCCTCAATAGCTTCCCAGTAATTACACAAGGAAATCTGTCTGCTGAACACACAGCGGGTTAGACCTGGTGCAGGTCTAGTAACAACTTTCATTTCAATGGAGAAGAATGACTGGGAAGGAGAGAGGTAACTTTAGAGTTTTTGAGATTTCATTGAGTAAGTTAAGATGTATTTGATTGTTTAAATGAAAACAAAAAGTGCTGGAAACACTCAATAGATCAGACAGAATTTATGGAAAGTGAAATGTAGTTAACATTTTGGGGGAAGACCCTTTATCAAAGATGGGAAAGAGAAATACAAATCAGTTTCAAGTTGCCGAGAAAATGTGGAGGAATAGATGGAGCGAGGAAATGTCTCTAACAGGGTAAGGCCAGAGTTGCCATGGGGATAAGTTATGGTCAATGGGTTATTGGGGGCAGTTGGAAAGTAATAATACAGGTACAGGAATGTAAAATGTGGCAAAATGCAGAGCTGTCAGACAACATGCCTGGCAAATCAGGCTGTGCTAATGGACAGAGAAAATTGGATCTAATATCATAGATGAATGACTTGTAGCAGAAATGGTCAGTGCTCATGCAGACAGTGAAAGTAATTTACCTGAAGTTGCAGAAGTCAATATTGTGTCCGTAGGCTCCAGATGTAAGATGAAGTGCTGTTCCTCAAGTTTAAAATAGTGTAAAAGGCCACAGACAGATAAGTCAGACTGGGAGTGGGATGGATAATTAAAGTGGTGGGCAACAAGATTAACCCTACGAATTGAATGCAGGTACTCTGTAAAGTGGTCACCTAATTTGGATTTGGTTTCTCCACTGTAGAAATGACCATATTGTGAACACTGCCTGTACCACAGTAGATTGGAAGAAGTGCCAGTGAATTATTAATTCATCTATAGAACTGTTTTGGTCCCTGGATGTAGGAAGGGAAGAGGTGAATAGACAGATGTTGTCATGCAGCCACAGGGGATGGAAACCCATGGGAATGGCTTTCTGAATTTTCTGCAGTATTTAATGGTTGGGCTCCTTTAAGTGGCATTTAAGTGGCACAGATTGCCTTATTGACAGTCTGGAGGGTTTCTGGGCAAGAAATCCTCCAACCTGTAAATAAGGCAAGAAAGTAATTGCATTGTAGAAGTGAAAGTGATCATGGGCAGTGTGGGGTGTCAGCTTCGGTGGGGAAATCTAGATTGCACTGGTGGATTCAGGTTGCTGGGGAGGGGTGTCAGGATTATGGGGATAGGTTCTGTGGCATCCCAAT